>NW_024737877.1:0-7120 GCF_018991925.1 Homarus americanus | reverse complement strand
ATTACAAGTCGGGAAATCCAGACAGCTGTCCGACTCTTGCTGCCCGGTGAACTGGCCAAGCATGCTGTGTCTGAGGGCACCAAGGCTGTCACCAAGTACACCTCTTCCAAGTAAGAGGTTACTTGTGCACAACAAACACGCCATCCCACTACTACAACTTAATCGGCTCCATCGGAGCCACAGTTACATGTTAAAGAGACAGTTACCGACAGTGATATATTGAGAGGGAAATAAAAAAAATAAAATTATAATAATCTGCATTCTCTATTGGCGTAGAAACAGGACTAAATCGAAACATAATAAATAAATAAATAAATTCTGCGTGGAGTACTTTTACACCCACTGCAAAGTGACATACATGGAGGGTGTTTGGGCTTCATTTCTTGTTTGCAGCATGCCTATTTCATGTAAAAAAAATTTTTATTTTATTTTATTGTATGTTCTTTTATTTTATTTATTTCTTTACTTACTTATTCTTTATATATTTATTTGTTACTAGCTCTTGTTTGTTGCACCCACCCACCTCCCGAATTGATGACCTACTATACAATCGTACCTCCACGAATGTTACCAACTTACCGTTAGGCGATTTGGGTAACCGAAATTAACGCTCTCCGACCACCAACCATTTCGATTGTCATGAAAATTATCTTCAGAACAGTTCTGTGGCCCTGAGAAGGGCCGAGTTATAGATGTCTGGTAGGTTTTGTTGTGCTTTTTGTTTTTCCCCAAGGAAGAGGACTTAAGCACGCTCTCCGCGGATGCGCCGGGCCAGCTGGATGTCCTTGGGCATGATGGTAACGCGCTTGGCGTGAATGGCACACAGGTTGGTGTCCTCGAAAAGACCCACCAGGTAAGCCTCAGAGGCTTCCTGCAGAGCCATGACGGCAGACGACTGGAAGCGCAGGTCAGTCTTGAAATCCTGGGCGATCTCACGCACCAGGCGCTGGAAGGGCAGCTTCCTGATGAGTAGCTCTGTGCTCTTCTGGTAACGACGGATCTCACGAAGGGCGACGGTTCCGGGCCTGTAACGATGGGGCTTCTTGACACCACCGGTGGCTGGGGCGGACTTGCGAGCTGCCTTGGTGGCAAGCTGCTTCCGTGGAGCCTTGCCTCCAGTGGACTTGCGGGCAGTCTGTTTAGTACGGGCCATCTCGACGACGAAATAGTCAATACGGGCGGCCCGGCAGGCGGGCGGGCTTATATACAGACATTCTCCACCTCAGTGGCCACCTCATTGGCCACGAGTGCCGCATGCGTCATCCGCAAGCTACGCCCCACCTCCAAGAGGGAGGGACGGCCTTGGATGAACGATACTACCGCTGCGTCCACAGCACGCCACCTACTCCCACCAAACCGTGGGCACTCTCATTGGAGCCAGGACCACCACAGAGAGCAGACACGCAGAGCGACGGGGAAGCCGGAGATCAAACGGACATAGCTGATTCGCTAGTTCTGGGACCTCTCCCACCTTCCCACCAACCTTGGAAATCACAAGCACCTGACTCCATTCTCCAACTGACAATTCTGTTGATTCAATCGACACATTGAGCCTCTCCTACAGTATCGGACCTCCCTTAGGAACCCCGAATGCTGCTGAGGGGCTTGGTGTGAAGAAAGAGTCAGCAGTAAGTTTTCAGACCTTTTTCTACCACTCTAACCTTTATCTTCCGTGCCGTGAAAGGACCTATTCCCCTGTCAGTTGACGTACAGGGGAGTATTCGTCTGGAAACGCCCTCTGTCCCCACACCTCGCTAGTGCGTGTTTGTGTGAAGGGCGGGGGGTCAGCACAGCCTGCCGATTCGCCTGGGGACCTCTGTGATAGTGCAGGGCCTCCCCTACGTGAGGGGCGCAGGAAATTAGGGACAATTTGTTAGGGGAGATCTCCATAAATCTCCAATTCAAACAGTTAACATGCCTTCAATTAAACTCAAAGTGGACCGTACCATCCAACCATGCACGGACCTCGCCTCACTTATTTTCCACCTGACTTTGATCTTCCAAATACGTTCCTTCACCAATGACGACATTATCAAAATATTTGTACAGAATGACGAAGACGCCGACCTATTCCACTCCCCAGCATTGAACAAAAAACTAAAAGACAATGGCTTAACGGTCCTCAGCTCACCCGAATACCGCGCAAAATGCACCCTCATATGGACCACGAACACCCAAACCAAACCCGATCCTCCCCTAACACCCCAGACTCCCAAGAATAAAATGGCAGCCCTTCCCCCCACAGAACTAGTGGTCAAGACCCCTAGACCAAAGAGGAAGAACACCTCCCCCCTGTCTCCCTATACACCTGACAGCAAAAAAATTATTCAATACACTCATCCAACCAAATCAATAATCAAAGTAAACCTATACGGCACTACCCCAAAGGAAACAGAAATCAACCCCGACACGAACCTAGCACACTCCCCTCAACCTCCCGACTCCCCCACACACAGTCACGTAACTGCCCTTCCCTCACTTGCATACACAACACTCATACCACCACCTCGCTCACTGTCACTCGAAAATTTAGACCTCATCTCTGCACCCCAGAATTTCCATCTTTAAGTATTAAACAGACCAAACACTCCCCTCCCATCTCCCTTATATTAATATCTTCCCTATAACCACACCCAACAATTTCCCCCCAAATTAAACCTAACCTCTCCTTAACCCTCACCCAACGATTCCCACCCAACCTAACCAAATCAACCTAACCTAATAACCTAACCTCTCCTCAGCCCACACCCACCGATTCCCACCTAACCTAACCCAATCAACCTAACCTAACTTAAGACCAATTCTCTCCTCCCCCCCCTCACTCCAAACCCCACGCCACCAACTCAAACTCAATCCTTTGACCTCCTAATAAAAAAAAAAAACATATGACTCAATACAACTATTCATTGGCAACACAAAACATATCATTCCTAAGTAATCCTACCATACTATAAAATAACCCAAGAACCTCCTAAGCCCGCCTCTCCACTCCTCTCCTCCCCCCCTCCTCCCGACAACCGAACCACACCTGACCTTATAACTTTATCCTAACCCTCCCTCCCTCCCCTTACTACATTTACATACAAACACATACACACTCACACAACAACCCCCCTCAAGCAATTTTAATTCACCTAAAATTAACATACAACCGCCACCCCCATCAATCCCCAAACACAAACTCCCCCCCTCCCACAACCAATCTCCAAACACAACATCCTCAGACAAAGCCCCTCTTAACACTACAACTCTCAAAAACCAAATCAAACATACCCAACTTCTATAATCAGCCACCTCGACAAAATCGACTTAACTCAAGACTGAAACTTAACCTATATCTCACTCTCATCTCCGTTCACAATTTGACATAGCTCAAATCTGCCTCCTGCTATTACTAAACAACTCTCCTATGATACACTCATCCTTCCTCACTACGAATACTTTGACATTTCAAACTCAAAGATTCTAAACTCTTCCTCCAACTCTCTCCATTTCTCTCTGACATAGCTAAAAGACCCACAACTCTCAGAACCTAATCAAACATACCCAACGTCTGTGACATCCAATTCTTAATAAAATTGACCTAACTCTAGACTGAAACCACTCAACCTATATCTCATTCTCGTCTCCGTTCATAATTTGACAAAAAGCTCAAATCTGTCTGCCGCTATTACTAAAAACTCTCCTACGATACGCTCATCCTTCCTTACTATGAATACTTTGACATTTCAAGCTCAAAGATTAAAAAACCCTTCCTCCAACTCGCTCCGTTCCTCTTTGACATAGCTCAAAGACTTTACCTTCATCTCTCTCCAAACAACCCTACGACTAGCAAAATTTCTATATTTTCACCTTCTCTGTTTGATTTGATCGTGTGCTGCCTGTGCGTCCGTCCACCTGCGTTTCTCGGCTTGCGCCGCCGCCGTGGCGGGGCGGTTCTTCCTACGTTTTTACCAACACTGCCTGCTAGGACGACAATCAGAACACCCGCGTTGGTCCTTTGCTTGCCCGGACCCGCTCCCGCCCTCCCTCTGCCTCGTCCTGATTGTTGTTGTTGCACCCTCACGGGCATTTTGCCTACCCCCTCACGCAAGCGGTGTTTAGCCACTGCACCTGTTCTCTCCTTCTAAAATTCACTTCCATCCTATCTTTATTCTTCCTCTGAACCTCCTTCCCCCCTGTCACTAGCATTTTTCTAGTTCTAGGCGCTCTCCCTCACCATGAACGGATACGAGTTTGTTAACGTGGCGCGGATACGTCCGGACACGCCGACCTGCCCCAAGAAACTAAACCTCCTAGTTCTCCAGAAGTTTTTCGAAGCTAATGGGATCGTGGGGGTCACCAAGGTAGAACGCCTAAAGCTCCATGGTGACATCAAGATCACCTTCGCCGAGATGGGCATGCCCGCTCAACTCGCGGAGATCCCAGACATCAACGGCATTCCTTTTAAAATGTTTGCCTTCATGTGGGACAACTTGAAGCTGGGTGTAATCTCCCACGCTGAAATTGCCCACATGGACAAAGCAGAGCTGAGTGAGCTCCTCAAGGAGCAGCAGCTCCAAGTTGTGAAGAAGCTGTCCGACACCACTGCCCTCATCGGACACCACTCCACCCTACCCAAGGAAGCTCAACTGGCGTGGGTAACTATGCCAGTCAAGCCCTACTGCAGACCGAAACGGTGTTACAAATGCCAGCACTATGGACACACTGTAAACAAGTGTGAGGCGCAGGAAGACACCTGCTCCATGTGTGGCAGCCCTGGACACCGCTACACGGCCTGCTCCAACACAGAGAAAAAATGCGTTGCCTGTGGTGGCCCACACTCCTCCGCCGACCGGACCTGCCCCAGATGGAAGGAGGAATGCAGGGTAGCCAAGGCTTGTCTCGAGAAAAAACTGAGCTACAAAGAGGCCCTCCTTGCTGTACGCTCCCAAGAAAAGAAAAAACCAGCAGTAAAGAAAAACCAAGAAAAGAAAACTCAACAGAAGCAGCCCACCACACAGAACCAAGAACACCACGTGGCCCGTGGTGCTGAAGCCCACGCGGCCAGTGGTGCTGAAGCCCACGTGGTCAACCTCTCCCTCTCTGAATTCTTCCACACATATGAGGACTTAAAATACGAGGAAGACGAACAAGAAGACCCAAACACAAACGAATGGACAATTCAAGAGAGCAAGCAGAGAAGGAGAGAGAGAAGAAAATCGACATCAAGCTAAGAAGACCAAGACATCCCCTCCACACAAGAAACCAAAACACAATCAAGCCGACCAAGCACTGAACATCCATTGCCCAACCCAACACGCACCTGACGCCTGACCTGACGCTTGACCTGACGCTTGACCTGACGCTTGACCTGACGCTAGCCTGGCCTTGTCTTGTCGCCTCCCTGCCGCGTCCAGCCGGGTTGTTGCTGCTGCCCCCATCTTATAATCCCTCACGCAAGCGGTGTTTAGCCACTGCATCTGTTCTCTCCTCCTAAAATTCACTTCAATCCTCCCTTTATTCTTCTCCTGAACCTCCTTCCCCCCTGTCACTAGCATTTTTCGATTTTCGATTCGGCGAAGCCACACCAGGACCACCTGTAGTAGCAACCACAACAACATGACTGGACGAGGCAAAGGCGGCAAGGGACTTGGAAAGGTACCGCAGTCATGACAATATTCAGGTATCACCATTCATCAGTCTAGGCCTATGGCAGCACCATATCCGGCCTCATCTACGAGGAGACCCGCGGCGTCCTCAAGGTGTTTCTGGAGAACGTCATCCGTGACGCCGTCACCTACACCGAGCACGCAAAAAGGAAGACCGTCACCGCCATGGATGTGGTGTATGCCCTGAAACGGCAAGGCCGCACCCTTTATGGTTTTGGTGGTTAATCAACCTGATGGACGGGCGCACACCACCACCACCACCACCACCACGACAAACAAATATACGGACCTAATTTTAGGTCCACATTTAAATCGCTAAAGAGTTGGTTAGACACTGAGTAAATCGTTGAAAATATATCCAATAACATGATCCTCTCTAATTCTGGACTTGTGGTATGAGTATAGGGTGTGTGTGAACGTGTTGGAACCACTTCCTAATAATTGTCAGTCAGTCAGTCAACATTCACCTAACCTCCAGGAACCTCACCTAACTTCCTGTAGCGTCACCGAACCTCACGAAATGTAACCCAATGTAGTTTATAATCTATCCTAACATGACATAACATAACCACGCACTATATTACTTCGGTAAGAGTAATGAGTTTTAATACGCAAAGTTGCAGTTATCATTCATTCATACATACATACATACATACATAACATGCTAGTGGCAGGGGGGATTGAAGTGAATTTTAGGAGGATAGAATAGGTGCAGTGGCTAAACAGCGCTTGCGTGAGGGACTTTAAGCAGCAACTCGCCTGGAGGCGGCAGGATAGAGTCAGGTCAAGCGTCCGGTGCATGTTGGGTTCCGCCATGGTTTCTCAGTGTTTGGTCGGCTTGATTGTGTGTGTTGTTTTCTTGTTTGGAGGAAATGTCTTGGTATTCTTCTTCTTAGCTTGAAGTTGATTTTCTTCTAACTCTTCTCCTCTTGTTGTTCGTCTTCCTCGTGTCTGCTATCATTCTGTAAAGACTCTATATATGCATGTAGGTATGAGTGAGTAACAGTTGCCGGTTACAGTGATACTTCATATTCGCTGGTGTTGTACTGTATGGCTTCGGTATTTCTTAATATACAAACGGCACCGTTAGGGGATTGAGGTATTTAAAAACCAGCCTGCATTACTTATATATAGAAATAAATAATGGGGCTTGGACAATAATGACGACTACTCTCTCCTACCTTCCCCAAACAAGGGCTTTTCGAAAGTATACATTGGACACAAATGACTTAGTACATCATAAATTGGTGGTTTAACAAAAGCCCTCATTAGAGAAAGGTGAAGGAGCACACAGTGAACATACAGATTAATGTTTGCACGCGTAGATCATGTAAGGTGAGATGTTGAACACCAGACACGTAGTGTAGTAACTCCCTCACAGATGGCGTTATGAGGGGCCTGATGATGTAGCAGTTACCTCACAGATGGTGTTATGATGAAATTCACATGATGATGCTGTAGCAAAACAT
>NW_024737876.1:0-6003 GCF_018991925.1 Homarus americanus | reverse complement strand
TATAGAACCATCCATCACGACATATAACACCATCTGACATCACTACATATAACACCAACCATCATCACCACATATAACATCATCCATCATCACTACATATAACTCCATCCATCATCACTACATATAACACCATCCATCATCACTACATATAAAACCAACCTATCATCACTACATATAACATCAACCATCATCACTACATATAACACCATCTATCATCACTACATATAGAACCATCCTATCATCACTACATATAATATCATCCATCATCACTACATATAACACCATCCAATATCACTACATATAACACCACCCATCATCACTACATATAACATCATCCATCATCACTACATATAACTCTATCCATCATCACTACATATAACACCATCCAGCATCACCACATATAACACCAACCATCATCACTACATATAACATCATGCATCATCAATATATATATATAACACCATCCATCATCACTACATATATTACCCTCTTATCATCACTACATATAACACCATCCATCATTACTACAATATCACGCCATCCTTCATCACTACATATAACACCATCCATCATCACTACATATTATAACACCATCCATCATCTTTACAAACACCATCCCTCTTTACTATAGTGATAAACAGAGCTTTATTTTGTTGTCAATTTCTTTAAATTCCAACCTTATTAAACCGTAATTCTTTCTGTATGGTCAAATTTTGATTTGACCTCAGTGAGAGAGCTGTTAGTGTCAGTACATCACAATGGTGTTCCGACGCACTGTATCGAAGGTGACTAAGGTGGAGGTGAAGCCTTGCCAGATGAAGGAGAAGGGCCCCCGATCTAACAAACTGCAGACCACAAAACACACTAAGACCCAAAACAACAAGACCCAAAACAACAAGACCCAAAACAACAAGACCCAAAACAACAAGACCCAAAACAACAAGAAGAAGAAGGAAACTACCACTTTCTGCCGTGTACAAAAGGACCAGTACCTGCCATGGGGAGACTACATCTTCACCGGGAAAAAGACACAAAAGAAGCGCTGAACCTATGCTTCTGATATTTAAAAATACTGTAATAAAAAACATATTAATTGATTTTGTTTGTATTATTTATGCTTTTTTTTATTTTCATCTGTAAACGTGCTGTTTTGGGAATATATTTTGAGTTACATAATATTTAGGTACAGCAGTATATTTCACTGTATCTACTTGTTTACCAAGTAACTGGACTTACAGTCTCCGATCGGGATTCTCAAAACAAATATTTGGCATCTAACTCCGTAAGTGAGCTCGTAATCTAGCCTGTAACTTACAGGACCTCAACACGATCAACCTGGATATAGTAGTCGCTATTTCCGGATTGCATGAAAAAAAATTAATAATATATGTTTTAATAATGCTTGTTAGACTTGTTTTATCATAGAATAATGAAGAAAATGTTTTGTACATCAACATACTAAAATACAAAATTAGTTTTTTTTTACGACAAGAAGAGGCTTACCTGTTCTATTTCTCGCTTTATGGAAGAGATGCAGCTTTTGTCTTCTTACAACTTTTCAAGTAATTTGTACCAAAATAGAAGATTTTTATTGTCCACATTTAGGGTATATTTTTTTTTATGACTGAATAAACTTGCAGATAGACCTTATTAATGTGGTATAGCTGTAAATATCATTCAGTAATGAAATCCAAATATGAGGTCAAGTGAACATTTTTGCTTAGACTCCGCCTTTGTTAGGACCAAGTTATAACAAGTTATTCTGCCAAGTATCCAATAAGTACCCATGACTCAGAGTTAAATAATACCTAACCTAATCTAAGTTCATCAAACTAAATAAAAAAGTGGGGCAAAAAATAAGTGGTAAAGAAATTTTTTCTCAGAAAAAGAATTATATTCAGAGGTTTTTTATCCGATACCTTCAGTCGTGATTATTTTGATGCAAAATTAGTAAAATGTATTTAACCCTAACACTACCTCACCTTACTTAATCTTACCTTACCTTATCTAACCTAACCTAATGTTACCTAACCTAACCAAGCCGCAACGCTCATGACACAATTGAGTTCTCTAGAAAGTTTTAATTTCATTTTTTTTTTTTAAATACATTTGCAGAGACAACAAACTTTTGATAATTATTTCTCCAACATATCTATAAATCTGTTGATGATATATAAATTTAGGTTAGGTTAGGTTTGGTGTGATTAGGATAGGTTAGGCTAGTTTAGGATAGTCTAAGTTAGCTTAGGAAAGGCTAAGTTAGGTTACGATACACTAGGTTAGGTTTTAATCTGCATGATATTTTTACTGAACTTTTAAACGATGTTATAATCCTGGCAGCAGGGTATCGATCACGAAAATAACACTTTGGTAGTTATAACATTTGATAAAGTTTATTATTACTGTAACATGAAACAAATCACTATAGCTGTACTTATCAATCCAGTATTAAATCTGTATTATCTTTGACCATCGCTCATTGGCCAGTTTATCTCTGCACTGTTCTCTGATATAATAAAGTATTGGTGAATGGGAATATTAATCATTTGTGAGTCACTTACTATAAAGGAAACTGTAACGGATTCTATGGACAGTTGGGAATATTTTCACGGAATAAGTCGGAGTAACTCCCCTCTTGCCCAAAAGCGATCCAAGGAGTTAATTCACAGAGCGAAAATCTAGACGAGTCTTCCTTGTTTGTTTTAGGTCATAACAACGAAAAGTTTAATAATGTTTATTATAATGATTCAGGTTTTACTGTAATTCTTCTTTTTTATATTTTTAGTATTTTGTAGATTTTTTCACCCAGTTCATTTCTTGTTTAGATTCATTATTGCAATTATTTTTATTACAGAGTTGAATTAAAAGTTTATATCTAAGTATTTTACAGCTTCACAAATACTTTTATACAATGTTGATACACACAGTGGACAGTTTTTAGTTCTTTCTTGTAATACCTCAGTATTACTCTGTTAAATTCTTACCATTTACACCTGACCATTTATTTATTTATTTTACAAATTGTTTAAAGAGAGAACATCACCAGCAGGATACAGATGATGAAGTAAATAGAAGTTTGTAACCTAACCCTACCCCCCACTGCTACCCCTCCCTCTTGTCCCACATTCTTACTCGTCACTCCTACCCCTTACTCCTACCCCTTACTCCCACCCCTTAATCCCACCCTTTATTCCCACCCCTTATTCCCACCCCTTGCTCCCACCCCTTCCTTCTACCCCTTACTTCTACCCCTTACTTCTACCCCTTACTTCTACCCCTTACTTCTACCCCTTACTCCTACCACTTACTCCTACCACTTACTCATACCCCTTACTCCCAACCCTTGCTTCCACCCCTTGCTTCCAATCTCTACCTGCACCCTTGCTCCTGCACCCCCACTCCCACCCCTCATCACACCCCCACTGCCACCTTACTCCCACCTTACTCCCTACCCCCACTCCTGCACCCCTAATCCCACCCTTAATCCCACCCCATTCCACGCCCCACTCCCAACCCCCCACTCCCAACCCCCTACTCCCTGCACCCCACTCCCCACCCCCACCGACCCCACTCCCAACTCCCCACCCCAATCTCTTACCCCATGCCCACTGATTCCCACCACTCCCCACCCCTACTCCCACCCCACTCCCCACCCCCACTCCCCACCCCACTCCCACCCCCTTACTCACACCTAACTCCCCAACTTCACTCCCACGCCCCACTCCCATGCCCACTCCCAACTCCTCAATTCCACCACTTACTCCCCAACTCTCATCTCCCACCCTTTACCCCACCCCCTTTACCCTAACTCTTACTCCCACCCCTTTACTCCCAATCTCTTTACTCCTGCACCCTTTACTCCCACCCCTTACTCCCCACCCTACTCCCACCCTTTACTCCTCCCACGTCTACTCCCAACTCTTTACCCCACCCCATTCCCACCCCTTTACTCCCACCTCATCCCACGCCCTACTCCCACGCCTTACTCCCACGCTCATATCTGCACCTCACCCCAATTCTTTACTCCCACCCCTTACTCCCACCCATTACTCCCATCCCTTACTCCCACCCCTTACTCCCACCCCTTACTCCTACCCCTTACTCCCACCCCTTACTCCCACCCTTACTCCCACGCCTTACTCCCACCCCTTACTCCCACCCCTTACTCCCACCCCTTACTCCCACGCCTTACTCCCACCCTTCACTCCTACCCTTCGCTTCTACCCCCACTGTTACCCAACACTACGCTGGTAATTGAAGACATCATACATTTGTTCACTTAGACACCACTTATTATTCAGGACCTAATGGCTATAATATCAGAGTCATTATTCTTAACTCAACTTTATATATATATCAATTGTCAAAACCTTCACCACAAGAAAGAAAAGAACAGTCGGGTATGGCAGAAAATGTAATAAACGAACATGGAGTAAGACATCAAGCTCCATATTGTAAACAAGATCATCGTCATTGTTTATTTATTGCGAGGAAAATATTGTTCGCAATATAATTATAAAAACCTTCTGTAATTCATTCTCTTCATTACACTAAAAGGTAATGAAGTATATAAAGAAAATAGTTTATAAATTACTAAAATAAAAATATGTATAAAAAAGTAAAATAACATCTATTGATGGAATAGAAAAGAATTATATCGTAAGTGGGTAAAAGATTTCTTGGGTAGGTTTTAGAATACAATAACTGTTTTCTGCATTACACCGATGGTTCTAAGTCAGAAATTATCCTTAAGTTTTGTGAATCAGTATTTACAGTTTTTCTTAAAGGGTGACTTAAGTTACGGTCACACGATCCCTTTGATGAGCAATTAATTTGGAGCAAGAAATTACGAGTAATTTCTTCCAAATGTGGTCACACGAGTGGCTCTTGGTTCAGTTACTACAGCAAGAAAAAAGTTAACGCCGCTGTGCGAGTAGAAGGGAGACGGAACATCACAACAACAATGCAGACGACGCAGCAGCTATCCTTGGTATTATTGTTATTATTAAAAAGAAATGAGAGAAAGCGAAGAAAAACTATTGGGGACCCGTAAGTGGCTGGCGAGTGTTAATATAGACTGGTCTAACTATTACAGTAGAGGAGTGGAGAATGACCGGCTGTATGGGCTTGTGTTTTGTAAACAAACACGCCAAAACACCACCCAAATAATAAACTCAGTGTGTCGTAAAAAACTGTTTGTGCATTTTATACATAATGTTATTGATCTATGTTATATATAGCCAAGGTAAATACTCGATAAATAAGCTTCGTGTCATTAAATATGGTATTAACCGTGTTTTGAACCGATAATCTTGCTCGAAATAGTCAAGAAATTGACTATCACGATTGTCAATAAAATGTTGGGGCCCTGTTTCGAATCTTCGAAAATTACCGAAATTGCCCATGACCAGTGCTTTAAGAATTGTATGATATCCTCATGGCAATGGAAACACACACACACACACACACTCACCCCATACACAGTCACACACTCACCATGCACAATCACACACACCCATACACACACCGTACATGCACAAACCATACCCACAAATACACACACACACCATACATACACACACCATACACATACACACACCATACACACATACACACACACACACACACACACCATGCACACACCATACAAACAAACAAACACACACCATATACACACACACACACACACACAATGCACACACACACACCATGCACACTCTCACACACACACACCATGCACACTCACACCATGCACACACACACACTAATTGTTTTAATTTAGTTCTTGGAACTCTTAAGTGGCAGCGCTTGATGTAAACACTTCTTGGCATTTTCTGTTTATCTAGTAGCAGGTATACACACAGATGTAATATGAGAAAATAAATTATGAATTATGTCCAGGGAAGTGTTGTGAATATGACCTTGAGATAACACTTGTGTTAAGTGTGAATTTCCCTGTCTAGTGATATGTCCAACTACTACTCTGGGCCGCGAGACAGTGGT
>NW_024737875.1:0-13031 GCF_018991925.1 Homarus americanus | reverse complement strand
TCAAACTACGTTCAGTTGGGTTGCTTCCCATCACCGCCTGGCTCCATCACCTCCTGGCTCCCACTCACCTCCCTGGCTCCATCACCCTGGCTCCCATCACCTCCCTGGCCCCATCACCACCCCAGCCCCATCACCGCCCTGCTCCCACACCGCCCTGGCTCCCATCACCGCCCTTGCTCCCATCACCTCCTGGCTCCATCCCCACCGCCCTAGCTCCCCATCACCTCCCTGTCCATCACACCTCCCAGCTCCCATCACCTCCCTGGCTCCCCATCACCTCCCTGGCTCCCATCACCGCCCTGGCTCCCATCACCTCCCCTGGCTCCATCACCTCCCCTGGCTCCACATCACCGCCCTCCCTGGCTCCCATCACCTCCCTAGCTCCCATCACCGCCCTGGCTCCCATCACCTCCCTGGCTCCCCATCACCTCCTGGCTCCCATCCACCGCCTGGCTCCCATCACCGCCCTGGCTCCCATCACCTCCTGGCTCCCATCACCTCCCTGGCTCCCATCACCGCCCTGGCTTTCCCATCCACCGCCCTGGCTCCCATCACCTCCCTGGCTCCCATCACCGCCCTTGCTCCCATCACCGCCCTGGCTCCCATCACCGCCCTGGCTCCCATCACCGCCCTGGCTCCATCACCGCCCTGGCTCCCCATCACCGCCCTGAGCCCATCACCTCCTGGCTCCCATCACCTCCCTGGCTCCCTCACACCGCCACCAGCTCCCATCACCCGCCCTGGCTCCCCATCACCGCCCCTGGCTCCCATCACCGCCCTGGCTCCCATCCTGCCCTGGCTCCCCATCTCCCCCTGTCCCATCACCACGCTCCCATCCCACCCTCCCAGCTCCCCCATCTCCCTAGCCCCCATCACCCGCCCTGCTCCCCACACCGCCCTGTCCCACACCTCCTGGCCCCATCACCGCCCTAGCTCCCATCACGCCCTGGCTCCATCACCCGCCCTGGCTCCATCACCGCCCTGGCTCCCATCACCCCCCTGGCTCCCATCACCCGCCTGGCTCCCATCACCGCCCTAGCTCCATCACCTCCTGGCTCCCATCACCACCGCCCTGGCTCCCATCACCGCCCTGGCTCCCATCACCGCCCTACTCCATCACCGCCCTGGCTCCCATCACCTCCCCTGGCTCCCATCACCGCCCCTAGCTCCCATCACCTCCCTGTCCCATCACCCGCCCTGGCTCCCATCACCCTTCAGCTCCCATCACCTCCCCTGGCTCCCATCACCTCCCTGGCTCCCATCACCTCCTGGCTCCCATCACCTCCCAACTCATCACCGCCCTGGCTCCCATCACCGCCCTAGCTCCATCCTGCCTGTCCCATCACCGCCCCAAGCTCCCCATCACCGCCCTGCTCCCATCACCGCCTGGCTCACATCACCGCCCCGGCTCCCATCACCGCCCTGGCTCCCATCACCGCCCTGGCTCCCATCACCGCCCTGGCTCCCATCACCGCCCTGGCTCCACATCCACCGCCCTGGCTCCCATCACCGCCCTGGCTCCCATCACCTCCCTGGCTCCCATCACCGCCCTAGCTCCCATCACCTCCCTGATCCATCACGCCCTGGCTCCCATCCACCGCCCTAGCTCCATCACCTCCCCTGGCTCCCATCACCTCCCTGGCTCACATCACCTCCCTGGCTCCCATCCAGCGCCCAAGCTCCCATCACCGCCCTGGCTCCCCATCACCGCCCTAGCTCCCATCACCGCCCTAGCTCCCATCACCTCCCTGGCTCCCATCTCCCTAACCCCATCTCACCCCCTGGCTCCCATCCTCCCTGGCTCCCACACCACCCTGGCTCCCATCACCGCCCCAGCCCCACACCTCCCTGGCTCCAACACCTCCCTGCTCCCATCACTGCACAGGCTCCCATCACCGCCCTGAAACTCCCATCACCACACAATCCCATCCTAGCCTGCTCCCATCACCGCCCTGAGCTCCCATCACCCCCCTGGCTCCCATCACCGCCCTGGCTCCCCATCCCTGCCCTAAACTCCCATCACCGCCTGGCTCCCATCACCGCCCTGGCTCCCATCACCCGCCTGCTCCCATCACCGCCTGAAACCATCTGCCCTGGCTCCCCATCACCGCCTGAAAACTCCCATCTGCATACAAACTCCCATCACCTCCTGGCTCCCATCACCTCCCTGGCTCCCATCACCTCCTGTCCCCGCCCTGTCTCACATCACCGCCCTAGCTCCCATCCACCTCCTGGCTCCCATCACCTCCCTGACTCCCCATCACCTCCCTGGCTCCCACATCACCATGCAAACCCCATCACCTCACCTGGCTCCATCACCCGCCCTGGCTCCCATCACCGCCCACAGGCTCCCCATCACCCCTGGCTCCATCACCTCCCTGGCTCCATCACCGCCCTGCTCCCATCACCGCCCTAGCTCCCATCCTCCCTGGCTCTCCCATCACGCCCTGCTCCATCACCGCCCTAGCTCCCCATCACCGCCCTGGCTCCCATCACCGCCTAGCTCCCATCACCTCCCTGGCTCCACATCACCGCCCTGGCTCCCATCACCTCCCTGGCTCCCATCACCCTGGCTCCCCATCCGCCCCTAGCTCCCATCACCTCCCTGGCTCCCATCACCTCCCTGGCTCCAGTCACACAAGCTCAAGCTCCCTGAAGTCTTAAAAGAACAACTTCAGGCCTCATAGCTCCTATAATTAATTCTCGTATCTCAATAGTTTAACTGATAAAACTGATCTCCAGGAATGGCGCAGAATTACCCAGAGACTCCAACCCTGGGAAGATACGTTTATTTATCATCAATTTAGGAGGTAAAAATAACATCACAAACAGCATCAGAATTACACTGAGAAACATCATGTCATTAAATAGGTTCTTTTGCACCACCAGTTAGGAGGACAGAAATAACGTCTAAAATGGCGACCAAATTATACCGAGACACAATTAGACACACTCACTTAACACCAGACAAAATTAACATAGAGATCTTTGCAGGAATCTGTATGTTAATTATGCTCATTAAATAGTGCCACGTGGATGTTTGGTTCGAGTAAGTCTCAAGTGTAATTTGGTGACATTTAATGGTTTATTGGTATACTGTGTGTTATATATAAACACCATCGTCTCAAAGGGTTAAACCATAGTCAAAGGGTTAAATTAATTGTCTTCAGGGCTTAACCATCGTCCTCAGCTTATACGAAGCCCTCTGAGCCTGCACGACCTTCTGAGCCTGTGGTAGTACCTGCCCTTTCACCCGGACGACCATGACGATCCGTGAGCCGTTCACTATGTTATGGAAGACTAAAGTGGGAAACTCTTAACGGCAGCAAGAGGAGGGTGTTGACAAGTGAATCTCTCTCTCTCTCTCTCTCTCCTCTCTCTCTCTCTCTCTCCTCTCTCTCTCTCTCTCTCTCTCTCTCTACCCATCTCTCTTTCTTTCTCTACCATATAATTGCTATATTGTGCAGAGAGAGAGGAGAGAAAAAGACAACAGACAGACAGAGATGGCAGGCAACTACAGGTATTTATAACCAGAGTGTTGACAGCCTCAGGTAACTCAGTCATCAGCGTGTGTGTTAAAAAGTCACTATTACAAATATTTACAACCCAAGATACACCTTCCTTCCCCTCCGCCACCATCACCCACCTAACACCATTACTTACCTGGTTATGTCTCACTAAACGACTCAGGTGATCGGCTCTGTTAGTCTGTCCGTGTGTGTGTGTATTTTGGTTATTTCTCCGGCAGAGTTGGTCATCACTGTCATGAAGTTTGTTATAGAGAATTCCCTAGGTGGTTCAGAGGATGGTATTAATAAGTTTGTTGTAAATGTTTCTAGATCTCACGTCATACGCCCGCCAGCAGTCATCAAGGCAGGAGGATCATCGTGGGAGACGAAAGAATATTCAGTCAGGGCCCAAACTGTTGTACGGCATAAGGGGCCTGTTGTATATAAGGGAGGTAAGGAGTTTTCTGTCTAGGGAGGTTAGGAGAATGAAGAGTATATCTTCTAGTGATAATCAGTTTGTCTTCATGTTTATCTTGTCATCCATATAACTCACCCTTCTGTCATCACCCAGAGCATCATAACTTAACCTAACCCTTCATCACACCAGGTTAATGATGCACGGAATGAGGCCAGATGTTTGCTCGAGGTCATCTGTTTTCGGGTCTTGTTGAAAGCAAAATACACAGCTGTCTTCCAGATGTCCCCGCCCACCATCAGGGAACGGAGGGTAGGGGAGGAAATTAAAAATAGATTGGCGGGGAGAGAGAGAGAGACCCAGTACTCTGCCTGACTCCTCATATCTCGTGCGACTTACTGGAGATGTGTAGATGACCGCCACCAGCCTCTTGTTTTAACATGTTTCCATTCTACTGACGAAGAAACAGGGCTGGTGGTGGATGGAGGTGAGGGCGTGTGAGGAGTATGGGGGGAGGAGGTATAAGTGCCAGTGGTCCCCTTTGGGCTTGGTTATTACGTTGAAGACACAACACATCCCTGGGCACCTGTGAAGTCTTGGGCCAATAACGACCCACATTACCTCCTTTGTTATGGTGTGGGTGAGAGGGGTGGAGGGTGGGAGGTGGGAGGGAAGGAGGTGTGTGTGTGTGTGTGTGTACATAGACACCTTCAGCATGCGAGTATAGTAGTAGTAGTAGTAGTAGTGGTGTAGTGGGGAGGCAGGTGTGTTTACATACATTCACCTTGGCCTCCATTCATCTATTCACAAGAAGCTGACGTGAGTGTGTGAGTGTAGTGGCAGTTTATTTACGCTTCACCCATTCACCACTTTTTCATTCATTCATTCATACAAAAAGTGTAGTAGTAGTAGTAGTAGTAGTAGTAGTAGTAGTAGTAGTAGTAGTAGTAGTGGTGGTGGTGGTGGTGGTGTTATGGTGTGTGGGAGAGTGTGTTTACATACTAGGTGGTGACTGGCCATTAGGAGAGAGAGGAGAAACTGCTTTTGATTTACTGTTATTGTTATACACACACACACACACACACACACACACACACACACACACACACACACACACACACACACACACACACACCTGCTACGTCAGTATTCTAAAAAACCCAAGTCAAATTTTCCTCTTGACTCGTGATGTGAGAACTACTTAGCGGGAGTCTTATGATCTGCAGCGCGACGGAGATGACGACAAAAATGGCGTCGTAATTACACCGAGACTTTAACCATGATTAGCGTTCTTTATTGACGGGGAAAATAATTGACTTACTGGTCTTCTAAAGAATAATGACTGTCTTAGCTCTTTCTCATGGCACTACGACTGAATGTGCAGAGTTAAAATGGCGGAGAAATTGCCCTGAGACTTTACCGTAATTGTGTATTTTTTCACTTCGGGGATTTCTTTTTTTTACCTTATACTTTTGTGATTTTAGTATTTTTTTATCCTTTCACAGGAGGGGTGAGGGTGGAGGATGAGGGTGGAGGATGAGTGGTGGAGGATGAGTGGTGGAGGATGAGGGTGGAGGATGAGTGGTGGAGGATGAGGGTGGAGGATGAGTGGTGGAGGATGAGTGGTGGAGGATGAGTGTTAAGGATGATGGTAGAGGATGAGGGGTGGAGGATGAGTGTTGGAGGATGAGAGTGGAGGATGAGTGTTGGAGGATGAGTGGTGGAGGATGAGTGTTGGAGGATGAGTGGTGGAGGTTGGAGGTGAGTGAGGTGTGGTCTTCCTCCATATTACCTCACTTAACCTTTGAGACATCTGCTCAGCTCGTTTCTCTACCTCTCGTGTTCTGTCTATTCATTCAACCTGAACAGGTAAGTCTGTACTTGACCTGACTTATCTCTAACCAATACTTGGAGATAACTCTCTCTCTCTCTCTCTCTCTCTCTCTCTCTCTCTCTCTCTCTCTCCAGCCAAAACATCAACACCAATACCTCACACTCAAGCGGCGTCTGACGTGTAAAGTTTTCAAGCACAAGTGAGATTTTTAACTCCAAGTTTCTCGTGAGGTAAAGTTTTAAGGCTTTAACCTCTCGTTTTAAGAAAAGTTTAAGTGTAAATGATCTTAACCATGAAAGTTTAAAGTGGAAAAAGTTTTAAGAGATAAAGTGGTTCATTGTTTCCAAGTTAAAGTGGCTGATTTGGAGAATAAACAAAGCTTTTAAGAGAAAGTTTCAAGTGAGAAAGTTTTTTAAAAGTAATGGACTTTACCTCAAGTTGTAAGTCGGAAAAGTTTAAGAAAACTTAATCGTTATATTTTATTTTGAACTGGGGAATATTTGTTGAATTAAGTAGTATATTAAGTTTTAAGTAAGGAACTAGGTTGAGGGTCTTTAATCTTCAAATAGTAAGGACAGTTTAGAAAGGCATTACAGGTCGACCTACACCCATAAAATTTAAGGATAAATCAACCTACTTTAGATTATTTTATTTATTTTTTTAAATTTGTCATATTTTCGCAAATTTTATTAGAGAAAGTTTTGAAAGACAAGATGAGAGTTTCAGTTAACACTTTCTAAGAATATAAACAATGGCAGAGAAAGTTTGGGTGATAGAAAAATATATAGATTCTTCTAGCTTTCACGTCTTGAGTGAAAGTATGAAAGGAGGGAAAGTTGTCTCAATGAGGGATGAAAGTTTTTGAAGATGTATGAAGCAAAAGAAGAGAGAGAGAGAGGTAAGGAGGAATTGAGAGAAGGGGAAAGGAGAGACGAAGGAAGTGAGGAAAAATCACGAGAGATAAGGAGGAATAAGAGGAGGAGAGAAAAGAAGAGAGAGAGGTACTCAACAAAAAAGCAGGTTAATGAGATTCTTGACACGTTATAAAGTCCCTCCCCCTTCACCTAGCCCACGTCAAGAAGTACACCCAGACTTTACCTACACCATAACAAGATACCTCTCTCGTCTCTACTTTGGGAAAATTCTCCTGAACATCGCCCAGAGGGAAACATGATGCATCCGGATTAGCAAGACGTCTGTTAGAAACGATGCCGGCGGCCTTGACGTGTGGATTATGTTTGATGTGAGGGAGGAAGGGTGTATCGCTTGAGAGAGAGAGAGAGAGAGAGAGAGGAGAGAGAGAGAGAGAGAGAGAGAGAGAGAGAGATATGAAGTTTATCTGTGTGTGTGTGTGTGTGTCATGTCATGTCACCACAACAAACCACCTGGATAAATCTGACATAAAACAAAACACAACACGAACTTTAAACACATAAATGAACATAATCAGTATTTTGTCGTGTAGTTATGACCCGTTGTCTCTCTAGTAAGAGGGGGACTTCTCTATCCAGTACATCACCTTATTACTGTATGAGATAATGACTGTATAAATGTTGATATTAGTCGGAGTTGTTTTTTGTTGTGTAAATGAGGTACTGTCTCCTGTATTACTGAGTTGACACCAGACCTTCACTATATTGTGATTGGTCTAGAGTTATTATCAACATTTATTGTGTTTGTGTGTGAATCTCTGTTTGTACTGGATATATAAAGGTATTTGTAGATTATTATTATTATTATTATTATTATTATTATTATTATTATTATTATTATTATTATTATTATTATATTATTATTATTATTATTATTATTATTATTATATTATTATTATTATTATTATATTATTATTATTATTATTATTATATATTATTATATTATTATTATTATTATTATATTATTATTATTATATTATTATTATTATTAGTGGGTTGAGATTCCTCCTCGTTGTGTCATAGTCTGGGCTGATGTAGTGAGCATTGTTTGACTTTCTCGTACTGGCGGGTCACACATCCTCCAGGAATGTTAAGAACGTCATGTTTCTTGGTGTTTGAAGTTCGTTCTCTGACAATAAACGCCAGTACGAGCAATCATCAACGCCTGACTTCTCCCTTCTCCCCTCACTACGCCAGGCGAACACCCCCTTCATCCTTCACAGGGACTACTATGCCTTGTTCTTGATGATAAAAAAGTCGTAATTAAAGTCCTTAAGTAGTGTGGACGCAATGAATCGGCTGTTGATATAGAGAGTGTCGTGGAGGTAGGAAAGAAAAGCCATCCACGTCAATATACTGTAGGAGAGGCACAAGGGAATGGGAATGAACTCCTGTCTGCAGGGAGAGAGAGAGGGGTGATAAGGGAGGGAGAGAGAGAGGAGACTGTGTTAGGTTTGTGCCGAGGTGAGTGGCAGAAAACGGAGACATGCTGATGGTTTGGAAACTATCAAAATGAAGACCTTCTAATGCTAGAAGGAGACTGTCTTTTACTCTATATGACGGTAAGGATAGAAAATGGAGACTTTCTGATAAGAAAAGTACAGCAGAAAGTGATGGAAAGTAGAGACGTGTGAAGTGAAGGGAAGACTTTTATATTTGTTGGAGGGACGAGAATATAAGAAAACGGAGACATAATGATAGGTGAAGGGTAGTACCACTATTTCAACAGGGATGAGACTTGACTCTATACCAGTTCTTTCTCCTTTAAATTATAAATGATTGTGCCTTAGTTTTTGTTCGTCTCTCTCATGTGTGTTTGTGTTTGTGTGTTTGTGAGAGAGAGAGAGGGGAGAGAAAAGTGTTTATGTAGAAGTATATGCATATAACATACACATCCAGCCATCGTATACACAAACTCTAGATAATTCTGAATAAATTGAGCCACAAAATTTTTAAATAACCTCACTAAGACCAAAAAACTTATCGATGTTGATGATAACTTTGATGGAGGCGGCCTGATAACACGCTATAGTTTTTATATATATTTTTGACTATTTTAATATATATTTTTTACGTTTATTGCAAGTGTTATAAAACTCTAAAGACTGTATTTTTATTTCTTTTGTAGTGAAGGTATTAAGATTTCTCCTTACTTCTATCGCGTTTCAATAGGATTAGCCAGTCAGTGTTAGATTGGGTAAAAGAAGGTAACACACACACACACACACACACACACACACACACACACACACACACACACACACACACACACACACACACACAAGGCCCAGCACAGGTGTGTTACGTTACCTGTACATATATGACCCTGAAGGTGACCTCACTTTGATGTGTTCGTCTTACTCCTAGAATCTCAAGATGTAAATTTGTTATGGCGCAGAGTGTGGGAGAAGTGGTGTAAAGGTTTCAAGATTTAAGAATTCTCCAATTATGTAAACACAATTTGTCTTTTCCTCCCCAAGTTTCCTTCATTTCCTCCTGAGCAACTTGTCTCCTCTTGTGGGCGCGTCAGTAACTTTCATCCAACACAGATCGAAATTTTGCTACTTTTTTGCCGATTTTATAAGATTTTTATCGCAAACTGAGAATTCTGTTTTTTGTTTATTTATTTTTTCTTCAGTTTGCCAGAGGATCAACTTTCATTTACGTCTTTGGCTGCCAGACGCCTCCTTCCACCCTTAATTAAATTCCTGTAATATTTTTGTCAATTTTTTTTATCTTCAGAATCTAAGAAAAAGTCATGTGGATTCCAGGTCAGGATCAGCATCGCCAGGTGTGGATTTAGCCACAGTGGGAGGTCGTGTGCCCAGGTGGTAGTTGCACCACCCAAACACTGGCCACACCTTACCTGATCTGGGAGAGAGAGAGAGAGAGAGAGAGAGAGAGAGAGAGAGAGAGAGAGAGAGAGAGAGAGAGAGAGACCCGTCCGTATGTAAAGATGTTCCCTCTTCGCGTCAACAAGGTGTGGGGGAAGTGGGCGGATGTCAAACAAAGATGAATAAGTAGGAGAGAACACTGATATAACCCGATTACGTGTGAGTGAGGGAGATGCCGGACCCTGAGAAAGGAGGAGGAGGAGGAGGAGAGAGAAATGAGGGGAGGGAAGGAAGGAGGGAGGTGGAGGAAGAAGAGGAAGGGTGGGGAATGGGAGATGAGAAGGAAGGGAGGGATAGAGACAGGAAGAGAGGAGAAGGGAAGGAGAGAAAAGGGAGAAGGAGGGAGATGAAAGGAGAGAACGAAGAGAGGCAGGAAAGAGAGATGAAGAGAAAGGGGAGGAAGACAGAAACAAGAAGGAGAGAGAGGAGACAGGAGGAAATTGAAGGGAGGAAGAGACAGGAAGAGAGGAGAAGAGAAGAGAGGGGAGGAGAGGAGGGATGGAACGACCTTACTTCGAGATAAAGCCTACTGATGAAGCAGCTGTGAGTACAAGACTAGATTCAATTATAGGTCAAAAGCTGTAAGGTCAAAGGTCAGAGGTTAAATATTTAAGCCACAGGAAGGTCAGATTTGCTGTATAGGTTAGATTAGTTTAGGTTAGGTTAGTTTTGTTAGGGTAGGATGGATTAGTTAGGTTATGTTAGGTTAGGTTAGGTTAGGTTAGTTTTGGGTTAGGTAGGATGGATTAGGTTGTCAGGTTAGATTAGTTTAAGATGTGTAAATTTTCAATACACTTCTTTATTATGTGTGAATATACAGTAATCAGCGAACTTATCTTCCGGTGTTTTACGAGCGCCAACACTTCTATAATGTACTGAGCCGACGCCATTTTGCTCACTACAGGCTAAGTTTACATAATTTTTTCATTTTTATTTTATTTAATTTTTATGGTTGTATAAATTTTTTGTTGATTATTTTGGATGATGTCTGTCTATATGGCTGATTTTCTCCCAAACGTCCACCATACCCCAGCCTCACCACCCATTTGTCACTTAATAAGCCAGGTCCCGTACTTACATCCCATCACTTACAAACTCCCTCACTTATAAACGCCTCACACCCCCCCCCACACCCCCTCCCCCTCCACTAACCTCCCCTCACTCACCCCTTCCCTCCCTTACTTGTACCGGAATGATCATTTATGGTCAAACCAAGGCATTCATTACCCCAGGAGACCCACCACAGCTGGCCACCTACCTACCTACCTACCTACCTACCCACCTACTCCACCTACCTACCTACCTACCTATTCCACTACCCATCTACCTACCTACCTACTACACGAAGGCGGCTCTGCTAGGGTGGTGGTAGTGGTGAGGAGGAGGTGGGGTGGCGGTTGTGATAGATTGATTTTGTTGCTTGTAGCGGCTACTTTATTGCGCACCTCATCCTGTGAGCGTAGCAAAGGATTACAGAGTAGGGTTTACAAAGGGTCATAATAATTAACCCTGGTTGTCAGGATATTATAAAACCGGAAAGTTACACATATTTCATTTACATTATTTGTTTAGTTCTATACAGAGGGTAACTTATTCACAAATGCGTGAGAACAGGCGTGTGAGGCAGTATGTCTGGCCTCACACTTTATTATTCACATTGGAGGTATTCAAGCACATTGCGTATTTGGTTCTGTACAGAACTGATATAGTTACTGAGTAAAAAAAGTGGATACAATCTTAATATGTCGGCTATCTTGCCATTAGAGATGAAGTGTTGTGCCATTTCACACAATAGTGCTTGGACCTGTCCCTAAAAGGTTCTATCTTCACACAGTCGAGGATGTAGAATAGTGTGTGGCCATGTATGGGCCACACACTTACATTTAGTTTTGTTTACATCTGCTTGAGGAACATACTGCCAGAGTGTACTTATATCCTAACCTTAATCTATGGGTTACAACATCTTGTAATCTAGTGATCTTGTTACTTGCTCCATATACATGTTTCACTTGATACATCTCATCATGGTAAACTATGGATCGACTAGTGCCTGTTTGCACTTGTCATACTTGCGTCAAACTCATCAATAAGTTCTTTCCTAATTACAGTTTTATGGTTCTTTTGACAGAACCCAAATTGTATTCAACGGTGTCTTTGTTAGACGCGAGTTTGGCGAGGCATCAACTCTGTCATGTTTTATGAGGCTTATGAGAGGGGATCCACAACAGTTTGACCTTGACACCCCGGTCAACAAGGCACGCATATTTGTGTCTGGCTTCAGAGACAAGATCGTGACAACCTGAGTAGAGGGTACCAAGGGCAAGTAGTGAGGATAGAGAGTCAGTGATGATGAGACTGTCAGTAACAGTGGTTTCAATGAATTTAATAGCTGTGAGTATGGCAACTAATTCAGTTTGTAGAGTGGATGCCCAGTTGTTAATTAACTCCTTTCTCAGTTATATTACCGTCAGGTTGAGTCACAACAACAGCACTTCCAGCCCTCCCACAGGCGGTGTTTAGAGATCCATCAGTGTAGATGGTCTGTGTGATATTATCATCAGTCTGTAGAGTGTGTATGTGTTCAAGGGCCTCAATTTGGCAGTGTGTTGAGATAAATGCTTTGTATAATTAATTTTAGGCGGATACGTCGGTATTTGATATCGAAGGGAACTGTCCGCCAGGGTGGCAGGCGCTGTTGTGTCTCAACTTTGTACAGGTGGTCTAGTCCAAATATCTTCATATGTGTAGCTGTAGTTTGGATCCATTTAGACCCAGTAGTCCCATGGTTCATACATTCTAGCAATTTTAAGAAAACAATGTTATCAGGATCACCACGCAGAAGCCTCAGGGCTATCATGAGGTTGACTTCAATTATTCTATCTTTAACACTGGGTATACCTAGTTCTTTTCCTCATATTAAGTAATTTTAGTGCCCATGGGACATCCTAGGATAATTTGAGGGCTTTATTTTGTACTTTTCTCGAGCTTGTCAACTCCTTTCCCGTCACGAATGACCAGGGCTGGTGCGTGGTAATTCATCAGAGATCTTATATAGCCTAGGTACATTGTTTTAACAATTCTAATATTAGCACCATAGTGCGGACTGTACCCCGCTACACTTCTAAGAGGTCTCAGTCTGTCAGTACATTGGCGGGTTAGCTGTTGTATGGCAGGTAGAAGGTACAAGGGACGGAAACACCAAGATATTTAAAAGAAGAAACATAAATAATAGTGTTGTTACCTATCTTAAATTTGGCGGCTACGGTTTGCAGTTCCCAGCTTGTTTGTTGAACACCTTAGTTTTGTCAGTGGAGATAATAGACCGAGGTGTTCACAGGCTGCGTATACATGGTTCAGGGTGGCGCATTTTCGATGAGTTTTAGTATGTAAGAATCATCAGCATGATTGGAGATATTGCGGTTGTCTGGTATTAAATTTAATAATGCT
>NW_024737874.1:0-17250 GCF_018991925.1 Homarus americanus | reverse complement strand
CCTGTCGTGGTTCGGGTCGTCAGGTTGGCGGTTCAGGAGGGGGTCGCGGTTAGGAGGGCGTATGCGCTCCATAACCGTTTTTTTTTTTTAATCCTACCTATTCCGGTTGAGTAAGTAGCAGAGGAATTTCAGCACTCCCCACTGGCTGGTGGTCGTAGAGTGGTTCCTGAGCTTCTCTCCCGGAGCCCCGTTGGGGAAGCCTACTTCCTAGTGTATGTGACTGCTCACTTATAGACGTGAGCTAAGTGTGCCTATTTGGGAAGGATAAGGATTGCTACCCTCTTTCCAGGTGGAACCGCACGATCACGATTTTCCTGGAAAGACTCGGCTGGGATGGGTTTTTGCTCCAACCCCTTTTCGTGTTCACAATCTCCTGGGAGGGAGGTGAACAGTTACAGGGGGGACCGCAGGACGAATACACTTTTGAGGGTGCAGGTCCCTAGGCCAGAGCGAAAAAGGGAAAATAGTAGTAGAAGGAAAAGAGCTCAAACCACGCCGGGAATATCGCGCTATAGCTGCTCTCCAGCTGGAGTGTGGGTCACTCACACCACCAGTGGGGAGGGCAAGCTAATGCTCGATAAACCGAGAACGCTCGCGAGTTGTTGTGGACGATGACAGTCGTGGGTGGTCCGGTCCGGGAAGATGGCCAACAATGGCACAAGGGAGAGGGCGGTCTTCACAGTTCCGGGTCCAGCAGGAGGTCTTGTTGAGAGGTCTTCTTAGTTCAGGAGCGATGTGAGAAGTCCCACGACGAACGATACGATACGAAGTCTTTAGTTAAGAGGTGAAAGAAGATTATTAGGAGTTGAAGGAAAAGTGGTGAAACTGAAATACAGTAGGAGTAGAAAGAATCTGGGCTCAACCAGATCGCTTCATCTTTCTTATTGGTGTTTTGTCTTTGTTCTGCTCCCTTGGGTCGTCAGACCTTTGTATTAATATTGGTTTATTTATATAATGCTGATTATTATTATTATTTTTGTTATTGTTGGAGTTAGTGAGCCCGCCCAGGTCCTTGTGTAACTGGGAGGGTAGTCACATTTTTTTTTTGAGGTGTTAGTTAAGTGTTAGTTGTGTTAGTCTAAAGGTACACTGTATGGAGAGGCCTGCCAGGTTCTTAGTGGAGCTGGTTGGTCACTCTCATCTTTATTCCTCTAGTAATGTTTTATGTTGAAATGTGTATATTGAGGCAGGAGGTGGTTCAATTACTTCTTCCTGGCTGATATAGCTGGGAGGGTAATCACATTATTATTATTAATATTATTAATATTTTTTTATTTTTTTATTTATTTTTTATTTAATTTTTTTTTGAGTTAGTGAGCCCGCCCAGGTCCTTGTGTAGCTGGGAGGGTAGTCACATTTTTATTTATTTATTTTTTTTTTTTTACTAAGATGTTAGTTCAATGTTAAATGTTAAATGTTAAATGTTAAATATTAGTTATGTTAGTCTAAAGGTACGCTGTATGGAGAGGCCTGCCAGGTTCTTGTGGAGCTGGTAGGTCACTCTCATCTTTTATTCTCTCTATTAATGTTTTATATGTATATTGGGGCAGGAGATGGTTCAATTACTTTCTTCCTGGCTGATTTAAACCAACTGTGTTCTTGGAATTCTTCGTTGTCTATATTATTTATCCAGTTTTGATATGTTTCTGTGTTAAGTTCAGTCACCTTTTTCCAAATATTTACAGCTTTGTTGTGTATATCTACATTGATTGCTAAGAGGTTTGCTCTCTTGTGTAGCTGTTCATTATTGATGTGGTCTGTATATTTTATGTTATATATAAAACTGAGAGCTATATTTTGTACTGTTTGTAACCTTTTAATGCACGTTTTACTAAGGGTGTTCAATGGGATGGGTGGGTAGTCCATAATTGATTTGACAAGGGCAATATAAATCTTTTTGTTATTAATGCTAAGGTTCATAAAGCGTTTTATTTTTGATAATCTTATTCTTGTCTGTCGTTCTTTATCTTTTAAGTATGTTATATATCCTCTTTTTGTTAGTTTTAATCCAAGCATCCTGCCTTCAGTGTCGTATGGGTATAGTTCCTGGTCGACTATTACTGGACTTGTTTTAATCTTGGCTATTGGTATTATCTTGAATTTGTTCTCATTTGTCCTGATTTTCCATTTTTTCTCAAAATCATTTATGTGTTTTATCGCTCTTACCGTGTAGAGTGCCATAAGTTGAGTTGATTTTCCTGGGTATGATACTATTTGAGTAATATCATCAGCAAACATTACATATTCGCTAAAGGGGGTAGGTTGAGGTGTGTCTTGAGGTGTGTCTGAAGTATAAATTGTATATAGTGTTGGAGAAAGGTATCCTCCTTGAGGTACTCCACTCTCAAGATTAAACATAGTTCCTAAAAAGTTTCCAATTTGAATTTGTGCTCTCCTATCATCTAAATAGTTACACAATATTCTTAGCAAGTATTCGTTAAGTCCCAGTTTTAATATTTTATATTTCAAGCCTAAATGCCAAACTTTATCAAAAGCCTTAGAAACATCCCTTAAAATTATATTGACCTGGTTACCCTTGCTTTTTTCTATTGCAATTATTTCCGTTATTGTAGCTATTGCAGTTAGGGTATTTCTATTGGGCATAAATCCATGTTGTCTGTTGTTAGTTTTCCCATGTTGTGTTAAAAAGGCTATAAGTCTTGAATTTAATATTTTTTCCAATAGTTTCCCGGTAATTTCTAATAAAGATATTGGCCTGTAGTTTAATATTTCCTTATTGTCCTTACCCTCCTTAGGAATAAATATCATTTTAGCATATTTAGTTTGTCTGGAAAGTAACCAGTTATTAAGCATGCGTTATAAATGTTTAATAGTGTATTTAAAATGTTTTCAGGTAGATTCATGATCATATTTCGTGTAATACCTGTGAGCCCAGGGGCTTTTTTCTCCCTAAATTTCCTCAGACAGCATCATCTCCATGGTTATTATTTTGATTATTAGGTAATAAGTTATAGTCTATATATTGCCTTGGGGTGATTCTATGTATTTGTCTTCCCATTTCTTCTTCTATCCTTTCTTCGTGTTCACTATCAAAATCTTCATTTTCCTCATCTGATATTTTAAAAACTTTTACCCATTCCTTTTTGAATGCTGACTCTTGTTCATTTTCCTCGTGCAATTTTGTTCCATTTTGGTCTTTAATGTATGGTGTTTTTTGCTTGTTGTGCCCCATCATCTTGTTTATGGAAGTCCAAAATGTTTTTGTGTCTTTAGTCATGTCAGCCGCCATTATAATATCATTCCATTTTTTATTGTTTGCTTCCTTACATGCGTCTCTTAATTTTATCTGTAGTGCTATCTGTGTCGTATATAGCCATCTGTTACTGCTGTGTCTTTCCATATACCTGTTTATTTCATTGTAATAGGTCTGGATTAATTTAACTTCTTCTGGGTAGTCTGTTGTTGGGTAATGTTCTAAAGTGTGAAGTATGAGTGTGTTTGGTTATAGATGTTTTTATTGCTGAATGCAGTCTGTCCATTTCTGAGTCTATATCTTCTGTTGTTTTCCCTTGTAGGTTAATCGAGTGGTGATTACTTAAGTCGTCTTTGAAGCTGTCCCAGTCTGTTTTACTCATTTTCAGTCTCTTTTTTATTGGTATCTGTATGGGGGCTTGTTGACAGTGTTAGTATAATTGGCAGATGGTCACTGCCTGTAAGAGGTCCCTGTATTATATGGTAATTGAAAAAGGCTTTGTTGTTGGTAAAAATTTTGTCTGGTGTCGATTGTGTATTGTGATTTCTCCAGGTTGGAAAGTTAGGACCCAGATGATTGATTTCCCTAAATTTATTAATTGATTAAGGGCGTTTCCCACGACGTTATTATTTGTATTGTCAAAAATCCTATGTCTGGCGTTAAAGTCTCCTAAGATGTACATCGGATGACTATTGTTAGCCAATTTTAATAGGTCTTCTATAGGTAAGTAGGGTCGTCTCGGTGGGAGATAAGTAGTAGCAATAATTACGTCTCCTTGAGTTGTATTTATTTTATTTGCTAGAAATTCATCCTGGAAGTCATCAATTAGTTTAAATTTTAAGTTTCTTTTAACCGCTATAGCTACTCCGTCATTTTTCTCGCCCGATTTATTTCTTTTGTTTACATAATAGTTAAAGAGTTTTATGTTGTTGTTTTCTGTCTCACCGTGACTGTTTATTAGTATAATGTCAGGGTCAATTTCTTGATATATATTACTTAGGTTAATTCTCTCGGTCTTCCAGTTTCTTACGTTCTGTTGTATTATTCTTAAAGTTCTTACTGTTTGTCTATTGTCCATTATTTCTTATACTTGGATTGTGACTGTTGAAGTGGAGACCCTATCATCCTGTTTCCCGCTTCTGACTCTTCTAAACTCTGACGGGTCTACTATTTTAAAGTCTTTGGTCGTAATCTTTAGTTTGTCCGTAGTAATTAGTGACCAGACACAATCTTCACTGAGGGATTTTTCTTGATATGTCCACTTGTATATCCCTCCTTCACAGTTTTTTACTATTGTCCCTCCTGTTGGTCTCGATGTTGGGATTCCATGTTTTGTTGTAGTGATAACTTTTAATCCAATTTCTTCAGCAGATTCAGGTTGTATATTGTGATCAGTTTCCATCTTATCTTCTCTCCTCCTACTCCTTTGTCTTATAGTCTGTCCTTTTGTTATTTCTATCTTCTCTTTGTCACTTCTAGTCATTTGTCTGGGATCTCTATCAGTCGCTTGTGTTCCTTGTGTATCAGCTGTTGCTCCTTGCTCAAACCTTTGTTCGTCTAGATGTAGTCTTTCTCTCAGTTCGCTTGCATATGTTGCCTGAAATAGTTTTTCGGATTGTGGATTTTCTGGAAATATCATCTCTGGTAGGTTATTCAATTTAAACATTTTCCTTAATTCCTCATTGTATGATCCGGGTGCAATGATATTGTGCAAATGTGCATGGATCATACTAATCATTACCTTGTCATGTATTGGCTCACTTAGGTTTAATATGGTGGATTCTGGTCTATGAGCCTCTTGGACCGCTCTCTTGGCTATTTCGACGTATGTCGTATCCTTCTTGTCTTGTTCCTTTTTCCTTGTTTCTTGTTCCTTGTACTTTATCATGTGTTTTTTTTATTGGGCATGCCATTGCTAACGTCCTGTGTCCTATGTATGCATTCCCGTTTCTCTTACAGTTGAGACAGCCAACATGTGTGTTCTTACATTCAGTGTAGGTATGGTCGTCGCCTGCACAATCTGAGCAGTACTTTTTTCTTTTTCCGGACAGTCTCTCGTTGTGTGTTCTTCATATTTGTAGCAGGAGAAGCAAGTTTGCAGACTGATGAATGTCTCCTTCTTTATTTGATATGGTGTGACTGACATGTTGAATATTAGAAAGCCCTGTTGTAAAACTTTCTCAGCCATTGACACTTCTTCAAAAGTAATCTTAAAAACATGAGTATAGTCCTTTATCTTAATGACTTCTTCAATCTTCATCCACCTATTTTGGCGTTCCAGTTCATCTTTCAGGTCTTACGATGTCTTCCTCCCGATCTCTTGGTCGACTTGACGAACAAAAACTGATCTTTTTGCTTTTTGTTCTGGTGGCATGACAACAATAAGGCCTTCATTGTAAAATATATCTCTTGCTTCTTTTGAAAGGATTTTATCTGAATCAAAGTCATCTTTACAGATTACTTTAAAACCTTCATTGGTGCTGAATATTCTTGTTAGTGGGACTTGCAATTTGTTGTAAGTGATTTCTGCCACTTTTCCCCTTCCAATAGAGTGTCCCTTATCTCTATGTTTTATTCTAATGCTTGTTGTCATCTTCTTGATTACATCTAATCCTACCTATAACACAGGGCTCCTGCCTGGGAGCAGTGACCCCGCCCCCCCTCTTGGACGGGCGTCGGGCTCGTAGGGTTCTGCACCCAGGTTACCTGTGACTATAGTTATATCTAAGAAAGTTGCCACCTACCGGTGACCCCCGGACAAGGGGTGCCCTGCACTATCACAGGTTCCCTTGCCGGATCGACCGTATCGCTAAGTCCCGCCTCCCGTTCAAAGAACGGAGTGCATGAGGGGGAAGAAAAAAGGAAAGAAGAGGACTTAGAGAGTAGAAACAGCCTACCTACCACGCCACGTTCGGTTAGCCAATCAGAGCACCGCAGTAAACGTGCATGTATCACGCCACCGTGGGGCACCACTGATTGGCCAATCCAGGACGTAGACGCACGGGTAGTAGTCAAAATTTGGGGAGCCCAAATATTTGTTTTTTCCAAAAGTTGGAATTTCCCGTACAATCTGTGATGGTAATTACACCGTCACTATGTTGAGTAAGTACAATCACTAGGATTGAGTGTCTTATCACAACAAAGTTGCAGACTGCTCAAACATGCAGCAAAATAGGCAGGTCTTCGCAGCTCCGGGTCCAGCAGAGAGAGAGATCACCACGAGGTCAGGTCTTATATAGCGGAGGTAGGCGTGGCTTAATAGCTGACCTCCGTGATGAATGGCGGCGCTGGTTGACCTAGACCATGAGGCATACACTGGGGAATTCGCGGGGTCGGCTACTCAGCGACAAACAGCATTTGTAGGGTAGAAATCCACTACAGTACTCCCCCCTTCCCTCCAGGCGGTGTAGGAGACTTGTTGTCTGCAGGGTTGCATGGCACATGTGAGGCAGAACGGGCGGTGCATGCCACATGTGAGCCATAACGGCGAGGGCGTGGATGAGCCGGCTGCTAGAGGAGACAACTGTCTAAATATACAATATCTGTGGGAGTAGAGAGGGAGAAAAAGGGTGTGTGGAGGCTATGAATGTTGTGCTTCCCTCACGGCAGGTACAGAGTCGTCAGATGCGCCTGCTGGGGTGTGTGGGCCTGGGTCAGGAGCAGGGGCTGCGTCAACAGAAGCGGATGAGGGCTCGTGACAGCAGCTGGGTCCACGACAGCAGCAGGGTGCAGGACAGTAGCAGGGGGGTACCTGAGGGAGAAAAGAGGGGTGTGTGGGTCCACACTCAGGCGCATGGGCCGCGTCAGGAGAAGGGGCTGCATCAGGAGGAGCGGCAGGGGGTACTGCTGGGCCGGGGGCTGCGTCTGAGGCAGGACGGGTGTGTTGGGGTCGGTAGGACGTGGTGCTTGGGGCAGGAAGAGGAGCAGCTGTCTGCTTAGAGTAGCAGAGCTGCTCTAGGGTGTCTAACCTGCAGTGTAGAGACAGTAGCTGTAGAGCCGATGAGAGCTGCTTCTGTGTGGATAAGCCAGTCTTCCATGTTGCTTGAAGACTGGGAGAGTGATCAGTTTCTCCTCCATCCTGTGTGAGTGCGAATCTCCGGGGGTCACCATTTGTGGATGTGATAAGCCTCCGATCCTGTGTGAGGCGGAAATCTCCGGGGGTCACCTATCAGGGGTACGAGATGTTTGGGTTCGCACTCAGGATGGGATGGAGAAGCGAAACCTTCAATAATGTGCTCTCTGTATACATATTGGTGGCTGATGTACAGTGCAGCTTGCGCTGGAGAGTGGCAGCATGGTTACAAGCATGATGTAGAGAGAGCTGGTTGGTGAGGGTGCTCAGAGGAGGACCAGCTTGTGGGTCGCCATGGTCGCTGGCGGGGGCGAGGGCCGCCAGGCAGGAGGAGGAGGAGGAGGAGGTGTTGCTTGCTGGTTGGTGTAGGTCGAAAGGGAGGTAGGTCGATACGATACGAAGTCTTTAGTTAAGAGGTGAAAGAAGATTATTAGGGGTTGAAGGAAAAGTGGTGAAACTGAAATACAGTAGGAGTAGAAAGAATCTGGGCTCAACCAGATCGCTTCATCTTTCTTATTGGTGTTTTGTCTTTGTTGTGCTCCCTTGGGTCGTCAGACCTTTGTATTAATATTGGTTTATTTATATAATGCTGCTTATTATTATTATTTGTTATTGTTGGAGTTAGTGAGCCCGCCCAGGTCCTTGTGTAACTGGGAGGGTAGTCACATTTTTATTTTTTATTTTTTTTTGAGGTGTTAGTTAAGTGTTAGTTGTGTTAGTCTAAAGGTACACTGTATGGAGAGGCCTGCCAGGTTCTTAGTGGAGCTGGTTGGTCACTCTCATCTTTATTCCTCTAGTAATGTTTTATGTAGAAATGTGTATATTGAGGCAGGAGGTGGTTCAATTACTTCTTCCTGGCTGATATAGCTGGGAGGGTAATCACATTATTATTATTAATATTACTAATATATATATATATTTTCTTTCTTTTTTTCTTTTTTTTTATGGAGTTAGTGAGCCCGCCCAGGTCCTTGTGTAGCTGGGAGGGTAGTCACATTTTTTTTTTTTTTTTTTTTTTTTTTTTTTTTTTTTTTTTTTTTTTTTTTTTTTTTTTGCTAAGATGTTAGTTCAATGTTAAATGTTAAATATTAGTTATGTTAGTCTAAAGGTACACTGTATGGAGAGGCCTGCCAGGTTCTTGTGGAGCTGGTAGGTCACTCTCATCTTTTATTCTCTCTATTAATGTTTTATATGTATATTGGGGCAGGAGATGGTTCAATTACTTTCTTCCTGACTGATTTAAACCAACTGTGTTCTTGGAATTCTTCGTTGTCTATATTATTTATCCAGTTTTGATATGTTTCTGTGTTAAGTTCAGTCACTTTTTTCCAAATATTTACAGCTTTGTTGTGTATATCTACATTGATTGCTAAGAGGTTTGCTCTCTTGTGTAGCTGTTCATTATTGATGTGGTCTGTATATTTTATGTTATATATAAATCTGAGGGCTATATTTTGTACTGTTTGTAACCTTTTAATGCACGTTTTACTAAGGGTGTTCAATGGGATGGTGGGTAGTCCATAATTGATTTGACAAGGGCAATATAAATCTTTCTTTTGTTATTAATGCTAAGGTTCTTAAAGCGTTTTATTTTTGATAATCTTATTCTTGCCTGTCGTTCTTTATCTTTTAAGTATGTTATATATCCTCTTTTTGTTAGTTTTAATCCAAGCATCCTGCCTTCAGTGTCGTATGGGTATAGTTCCTGGTCGACTATTACTGGACTTGTTTTAATCTTGGCTATTGGTATTATCTTGAATTTGTTCTTATTTGTCCTGATTTTCCATTTTTTCTCAAAATCATTTATGTTTTTTATCGCTCTTACCGTGTACAGTGCCATAAATTGAGTTGATTTTCCTGGGTATGATACTATTTGAGTAATATCATCAGCAAACATTACATATTCGCTAAAGGGGGTAGGTTGAGGTGTGTCTGAAGTATAAATTGTATATAGTGTTGGAGAAAGGCATCCTCCTTGAGGTACTCCACTCTCAAGATTAGACATATTTCCCATAAAGTTTCCAATTTGAATTTGTGCTCTCCTATCATTTAAATAGTTACACAATATTCTTAGCAAGTATTCGTTAAGTCCCAGTTTTAATATTTTAGATTTCAAGCCTAAATGCCAAACTTTATCAAAAGCCTTAGAAACATCCCTTAAAATTATATTGATCTGGTTACCCTTGCTTTTTTCTATTGCAATTATTTCCGTTATTGTAGCTATTGCAGTTAGGGTATTTCTATTGGGCATAAATCCATGTTGTCTGTTGTTAGTTTTCCCATGTTGTGTTAAAAAGGCTATAAGTCTTGAATTTAATATTTTTCCAATAGTTTCCCGGTAATTTCTAATAAAGATATTGGCCTGTAGTTTAATATTTCCTTATTGTCCTTACCCTCCTTAGGAATAAATATCATTTTAGCATATTTTAGTTTGTCTGGAAAGTAACCAGTTATTAAGCATGCGTTATAAATGTTTAATAGTGTATTTAAAATGTTTTCAGGTAGATTCATGATCATATTTCGTGTAATACCTGTGAGCCCAGGGGCTTTTTCCTTAAATTTCCTCAGACAGTGCATCATTTCTCCTATGGTTATTATTTGATTATTAGGTAATAAGTTATAGTCTATATATTGCCTTGGGGTGATTCTATGTATTTGTTCCTCTCCCATTTCTTCTTCTATCCTTTTCTTCGTGTTCACTATCAAAATCTTCATTTTCCTCTATCTGATATTTTAAAACTTTTTACCCATCTTTTAACGTTGACTCTTGTTCATTTTCCTCAGCAAATTTTGTTCCATTTTTGGTCTTTAATGTATGGTGTTTTTTGGTTGAGAAATTATATCATCTTGTTTATGGAAGTCCAAAATGTTTTTTAGGTCTTTAGTCATGTCAGCCGCCATTATAATATCATTCCATTTTTATTGTTTTAGCCTTACATGCATGTCTTTAATTTATTCGTGTGCTATCTGTGTTTTATATAGCCATCTGTTACTGCCGTGTCTTTCCATATACCTGCTTATTTCATTGTAATATGGTCTGGATTAATTTAACTTCTTCTGGTAGTCTGTTGTTGGGTAATGTTCTAAAGTGTGAAGTAGGAGTGTGTTTGGTTATAGATGTTTTTATTGCTGAGTGCAGTCTGTCCATTTCTGAGTCTATATCTTCTGTTGTTTTCCCTTGTAGGTTAATCGAGTGGTGATTACTAAAGTCGTCTTTGAAGCTGTCCCAGTCTGTTTTACTCATTTTCAGTCTCTTTTTTATTGGTATCTGTATGGGGCTTGTTGATAGTGTTAGTATAATTGGCAGATGGTCACTGCCTGTAAGAGGTCCCTTGTATTATATGGTAATTCGAAAAAGGCTTCGAGTTGTTGCAAAAATTTTGGTTCTGGTGCTCATCGTGTACATTTCTCCAGGTTGGTGTTATATCTGATGATTGATTTTCCCTAAATTTATTAATTGATTAAGGGCGTTTCCCACGACGTTATTATTTGTATTGTCAAAAATCCTATGTCTGGCGTTAAAGTCTCCTACGATGTACATCGGATGACTATTGTTAGCCAATTTTAATAGGTGTTCTATAGGTAAGTAGGGTCGTCTCGGTGGGAGATAAGTAGTAGCAATAATTACGTCTCCTTGAGTTGTATTTATTTTTATTGCTAGAAATTCATCCTGGAAGTCATCAATTAGTTTAAATTTTAAGTTTCTTTTAACTGCTATCGCTACTCCGTCATTTTTCTCGCCCGATTTATTTCTTTGGTTTACATAATAGTTAAAGAGTTTTATGTTGTTGTTTTCTGTCTCACCGTGACTGCTTATTAGTATAATGTCAGGGTCAATTTCTTGATATATATTACTTAGGTTAATTCTCTCGGTCTTCCAGTTTCTTACGTTGTGTTGTATTATTCTTAAAGTTCTTACTGTTTGTCTATTGTCCATTATTTCTTATACTTGGATTGTGACTGTTGGAGTGGAGACCTATCGTCCTGTTTCCCGCTTCTGACTCTTCTAAACTCTGACGGGTCTACTATTTTAAAGTCTTTGGTCGTAATCTTTAGTTTGTCTGTAGTAATTAGTGACCAGACATAATCTTCACTTAGGGATTTTTCTTGATATGTCCACTTGTATATCCCTCCTTCACAGTTTTTTACTATTGTCCCTCCTGTTGGTCTCGATGTTGGGATTCCATGTTTTGTTGTAGTGATAACTTTTAATCCAATTTCTTCAGCAGATTCAGGTTGTATATTGTGATCAGTTTCCATCTTATCTTCTCTCCTCCTACTCTTTTGTCTTATAGTCTGTCCTTTTGTTATTTCTATCTTCTCTTTGTCACTTCTAGTCATTTGTCTGGGATCTCTATCAGTCGCTTGTGTTCCTTGTGTATCAGCTGTTGCTCCTTGCTCAAACCTTTGTTCGTCTAGATGTAGTCTTTCTCTCAGTTCGCTTGCATATGTTGCCTGAAATAGTTTTTCGGATTGTGGATTTTCTGGAAATATCATCTCTGGTAGGTTATTCAATTTAAACATTTTCCTTAATTCCTCATTGTATGATCCGGGTGCAATGATATTGTGCAAATGTGCATGGATCATACTAATCATTACCTTATCATGTATTGGCTCACTCAGGTTTAATATGGTGGATTTTGGTCTATGAGCCTCTTGGACCGCTCTCTTTGCTATTTCGACGTATGTCGTATCCTTCTTGTCTTGTTCCTTATATAGCGGAGGTAGGCGTGGCTTAATAGTTGACCTCCGTCATGTAAGGCGGCGTTGGTTGACCTAGACCACGAGTCATACACTAGGGAATTCGCGGGGTCGGCTACTCAGCGACAAGCGTTTGTAGGGGAGGAATCCACTACAACATTGTAACAATAACAATCTCGTTGATTTGCTATATTTGTTCAGATTTAAAGGAATTATGTAAATTAAATCCTCTTAAAGAAAATTCACATTAAGTAATACCACTTTTGACTGCCAATCACGGTAGTCTTAAATGCTACGAAGGACTTATAAATCTTATTTTATAACTGTTCTGGACACTGGACAATAAAACCTTTAATGTCCTTCTTGACTGGAACTATAATTCCAAGTATGTTCTAAGTTAATGTTTGTTGGGGTCTTGAACAACTTTGCGACCATAGTTCTGGTTTCCCTTCAAAACGCATAAATCTTTCGCCTTTTACTAAAGATTTTTGTGGGGGGGAAGAACTCATTGAGTCTTAATGAATTTGTTCTTAGCCCATTCACATGGGCTCACAAAACTAATTAAAATTAGCTGAAAATAATCGTACATCTTTTCACATCTACAGCGTCCTGGATGGAACAATTATCCCGACTATTACAGATCTAAATCAGGTTGGGAGAATACAGATCTGTCATAAAATTACGTTCATGCACTTATGAAAAATTACTCTTGACTTCAAACAAACCAAAATATTTACAACGAAAACTCGCGCTCGAACATTGCAGGGCAAAACATAATGGCAACTTAATTTAAATTCTAAATACTACACCTACAATCAAAACAAGTATGACTTATCTGTCAAGTTGAATACAGGTCAGCCTCATAAGTAAAGAGAATACATACCCAGACAACACCAAGAGAATTGGAGAGCAAGACTGCAGTCGGTGTCAGGAGTAAAACTGACACGGCCAGCTTTTCTCAGTTGGTGGTGGGAATTTAAGGTCCTCTGGTGTTCATAACCGGAACCACAGTAACTAGTCTAATGGCTGTTATGCACAAACTTACTAATTAGAATAAATCAACTAAATAAATGTATTTTACATAGTCCAAATAAACCAGTTTCTACAAGTTCGCTGCTCGACAGACTGCTGATCGTACGTTGTTGTTATACTGTAATTGTCATTGTCATAATGACATGGTTGGTCAGTTAAAACCTATTAATTCATATTAAGCTCTACGTTCACAAAACCAAGCAGGCATCCCCTGGACTCCCGGCTCACCTAGCACGATGTCCTCCGTAAACTTCCTGACCTCTCATATGTCTATGACTTATGGTAAAGGGTCGCGGAAAAGGGAAGTGATTGCTGCCCATATCATCATTGGGTATGACTCTGCTTGGGAGATTGGTATCCCCGCATCCCCTGAGCAACGCTCTTGCGCATTATGCAGAAGACCTGACAGCCGCACCCTTATCCACTACCTCCTAAGATGTCCCCGCACACAACTCTTCCGTGACGCCTGTTGGACCACTACCCCACGACCCCCTGACGGAGACACGATGATCCTCCCCATACTGGCCAGATATTATGTAAATAATATTGATGATGTGTTAAAGGAATATCCTTCCTTCCTTAGGCTTTAGTAAGCACCTTTATAATATTTGTATATACTTGTGACACTTGCCAGATGCTTCTGGTGTTATTATACAGGGGTACCTAGTGACCGCACAGGGTGTTCATGAAATTTGAATTGGTGAGAGAACACCCTTACTTTGCGTCAACTTAGAGATGTCTGATTACAGATGAAGCGTTCAAGATCCTTTGTGACTGATGTTGAAAACTGCTATTGTATTTACTGTTAGTGAAATTGTCAATATAAGTCAGGGTAGAATCTACTTTAAGACCCTCCTCCTAGTGACAGGCCTGGCATTTGACATTATTAGGGACCTGCCACTCTTTGCCATAAACAGATAAAATGTACCGGGAACTTTCCCCCCACACACTCATCATTCTCTCACTTTATGCAACTTGACAAAACCTATGACCCTTCAGGCTTTTACGCCCTTAATGTACGAGTCATAAAGGCAAGTATGAACTTTTCATACTTCCCTGTTGGGCGCTGTAAACGCTTCTGCGCTTCACCTTGCACAGGATGTAAGGGGGTGCCCAATAAACTAGCCCCCTCGGGGGCAAATCTGAATCTGAATCTACTTTAAGAATGAGGTATCATTGACGTCATCACTAGAGATGCCAGTAATTGTTAACTGTGGCTGAAGTCACCCCCTTTTCATATATGAACATCACAGAATCTGATGTTCATGGTGAAATTGCTGTAAGGATGTTAATTAAGAAATTAATTAATTATCCTGAAGGGGACTGTCACGCCACGTATCTCTGAAAATCTAACGGGTGTAACCTAATACTACTTGTCTTACGCTCCGTTCACCAGGGACTGCCATCCTGAACCTTGAAATCAATTTAATTCTGGTCTTCGATAGCTCAGTCAAAGCGAAGTTTGAAAAAGGGATCTTAGGAAAGTAAAATGAGTTCGTAGTCTCATTTTCACGTAGTTGATTGATACGTTTATTGAGATACAAAAAAAAATACATTTCAAAGGGATGAAGTGACTTAAGTCATCCCCACCCCAGTCCAGGAATGTCCCTCTCAGGACTCACATAAATACCAAATACAGATAGATCTTGTATAGTACATAGTTATATTCCAGATGCAAAATTTCTATATTTCTTGAATATTTCATCTACTTTCCTATTTTTAAGCATCCATTCTGATACATTGATTTTATACATTTATGAAATTAGCATCCATGTGTATGTGAGGACCTGGATGTTCTACAAACTCTACATTCCATTTCCCGTTCACTTCTCTCGGCTCCAAGTTCCCAGTAAAATTTATACCCTAATCTTAACCTCATACACACCGAATCTTTCCACCTGCTCCTATCTTTCCCATTTGTAAAATTTGTGTTCATGAAACATGATTGTAATGTTTCATTCGAGGAACGCGCATGCGTGCGTAGTGTCAACAAAGGCTGTAAGAGACTGCTCTTTAAAAGTCGTATTTCTGACGAATTCAGCAAGTCTACTAATCCCAGCCTGTGCAGACAACTATAGCAAGACCCAGTTATCAGCACAGTGGCATCTGTTTTTTTTTTACTTTTGGACTTTGTCATTTTTTTGGGATAAAACATCTGGTCCTACCACCCGATTTCTCTGGGCAAAGTTTTTCAAGTTTGCGCATGCGCAATGTGATAGTATGACGTAGCAGTGACGTCATTACCACTCCACCTGACTGCAGTGTTGCCAACATGCCCTATGCCCGCCGTTAAACGCTCCCGTTCATTGGAAATGGCGGCAGTAGGTGACAGTGAGTGATGTTGACGACTTTCTTCTTGAAGACAAGTCAAAGAAGAAGCAGAAACCTCAGAAGTCAGGGTCTCCAGCAGGGGCCACGGCTATCCCTCACACCCCGTTTGGGGCTGTAGAGGGTGGCCTCCTCCTGTCATCGGGGTCCCCAAGTGAGCTTACATGTGGCTCAATGACAGGACCCTCCGCCGACAATGGACATAGGGGATTCCCTTTGTCTCCCTGCCCCGTCGCACCTTCGTCATCTTGCCTTTCCTCAGGATTTGCCTCTGAGGACACGGACGACCTGGTTCTTCCGTCACTGCTCTCCACTTGAGGACTCAACACTTCGCCTCCGCCGAGGTCCCACAGCCGTGATAGTCACCACACAAATGGACGAGACGGTACGCCTGCTCACTCAGGTGGGCTTTCCTGCTCCCCAAGGGGAGGTGATGCTGAAGTTCACCACCATCATCCCAGAAACTCGTCGTACCAAGGTAATGGTTCGCCACGTACCCGTGGAGATCCCTATCGACGATCTTCGCCCTCTTCTCCCACAACTACTGGACATGGAACGCCGCATCAACCCGGTCTCCAAACGTCCATCCAACGAACTCATCGGCTGGTGGGTGGGCCCCCTCCCTCTGAAGGTGAATGTAGGACCAATTCACAACTGTCCTCTCGACTGATTTATCAGAACCCCGAAAATCTGTGGTCGTTGCCAGTCGTGGAAACACCGCACCTGGGAGTGCATGAGGATGGTCGCCTGCCCTGTCTGTGCAGGTCCTCAAGACACAGTGGAATGCAAATCGAAAATTCAGAACAAAATCCCAGTTATTCCACGGTGTGTCAATGCCATGGCAGTCACCACGCCTGGAATGCCAATTGCCCACAGCGTCCTGACACTCGACCGGGGAAAACTTACCTTGTACCACCGCCCTCGTCTCTGACGAAGCCCCTGTCAACCAAACCTCACTCCTATCCACTGTAGTGGATTCCTTCCCTACAAACGCTTGTCGTTGAGTAGCCAACCCCGCGAATTCCCCAGTGTATGACTCGTGGTCTAGGTCAACCAGCGCTGCCTTACATGACGGAGGTCAACTATTAAGCCACGCCTACCTCCGCTATATAAGACCTGACCTCGTGGTGACCTATCTCTTTCTACCTACAGCCAGTCTTCAAGTAACACCACCTCCTCCACTCCTGCCTGGCGGTCCTCGCTCCCGCCGGCGACCATGGCGACCCACAAGCTGGTCCTCCTCTGAGCACCATCACCAACCAGCTCTCCTTACTCAATGCTTGTAACCATGCTGCCTTCCCAGCACCAAGCTGCATTGTACATCCAATACAACATGTACACAGAGAGCACATTGTCAGTTTCCTTTCTCCATCCCATCCTGAGTGTGAACCCAACAACCCAAACCTCACAAATGGTGACCCCCGGAGATTCGCACTCACACAGGATGGATGAGAAACCGATCACTCTCCCAGTCTTCAAGCAACATGGAAGACTGGCTTATCCACACAGAGGCAGCTCTCATCGGCTCTACAGCTACTGTCTCTACACCGCAGGTTAGACACCCTAGAGCAGCACTGATTCTCTAAGCAGACACCAGCTCCTCTTCCTGCCCCAAGCACCATGTCCTACCGACCCCAGCACACCCGTCCTGCCTTAGACGCCGCCCCCGGCCCAGCAGTACCCCCTGCCACTGTCCTGGATCCTCCTCCTGACGCGGACCCTCCTCCGCTCCTGCCTGGCAGCCCCTGCTCCCGACGTGGCCCATGCGCCTGAGTGCGGCCCCACGCACCCTTTTTTTTTCCCTCAGGGTACTCCCTGCTACTGTCCTGCACCCTGCTGATGTCGTGGACCCTGCTGCTGTCATGCACCCTGCTGCTGTCATAGACCCTCTTCCTGACGCAGC
>NW_024737873.1:0-10204 GCF_018991925.1 Homarus americanus | reverse complement strand
CTGGTCGAGTATAACAAACTCCCCTTGTCGATTATAACAAAGTCCCCTGATCGAGTATAACAAAGTCCCCTGATCAAGTACAACAAAGTCCCCATATCGAGTTTAACAAAGGCCCCTCATCGAGTATAACAACGTCCTCTGGTCGAGTTTAACAAAGGCCCCTTATCGAGTTTAACAAAGTCCCCTGGTCGAGTATAACAAAGGTCCCTCATCGAGTTTAACAAAGGCCCCTCATTGAGCATAACAAAGTCCCCTGATCGAGTATAACAAAGTCACCTGGTCGAGTATAACAAAGTCCCCTGATCGAGTATAACAAAGTCCCCTGATCGAGTTTAACAAAGGCCCCTGATCGAGTTTAACAAAGGCCCCTGATCGAGAATAACAAAGTCCCCTGGTCGAGTATAACAAACTCCCCTGATCGAGTATAACAAAGTCCCCTGATAGAGTATAACAAAGTCCCCTGATCGAGTATAACTATGGCCCCTGATCGAGTTTAACAAAGGCCCCTGATCGAGTGTAACAAAGTCCCCTGGTCAAGTATAACAAAGGTCCCTCATAGAGTTTAACAAAGGCCCGTCATCGAGTATAACAAAGTCCCCTGGTCGAGTATAACAAACTCTCCTGGTCAAGTATAACAAAGAACCCTGGTTGAGTATAACAAAGTCCCCTGATCGAGTATAACAAAGAGCCCTGATCGAGTAAAACAAAGGCCCCTCATCGAGTATATCAAAGTCTCCTGATCGAGTATAACAAAGTCCGCTGATCGAGTATAACAAAGTCCCCTGATCGAGTATAACAAAGTCCCCTGATCGAGTATAACAAAGGCCCCTGATCAAGTTTAATGTTTCTGATCGAGTATAACAAAGTCCGCTGATCGAGTATAACAAAGTCCCCATTTCGAGTTTAACAAAGGCCCCTGATCGAGTATAACAAAGTCCCCTTGCCGAGTATAACAAAGGCCCCTTATCGAGTTTAACAAAGGCCCCTCATCGCGTATAACAAAGTCCCCTAATCAAGTATAACAAAGTCCCCTGAATGAGTATAACAAAATCCCCAGATCGAGAATAACAAAGTCCGCTGATCGAGTATAACAAAGTCCCCTGATTGAGTATAACAAAGGCCTTTCATCGAGCATAACAAAGTCCCCTGATCAAGTATAACAAAGTCCGCTGATAGAGTATACCAAAGTCCCCTGATCGAGTATAACAAAGGCCCCTCATCGAGTATAACAAAGTCCCCTGATCAAGCTTAACAAAGTCCCCTGAACGAGTATAACAAAGTCCCCTGATCGAGAATAACAAAATCCCCTGATCGAGTATAACAAAGGCCCCTAATCGAGTTTAACAAAGACCCCTGATCGAGTATAACAAAGTCCCCTGGTCGAGTATAACAAAGGCCCCTCATCGAGTTTAACAAAGCCCCTCATCGAGTATAACAAAGTCCCTCACGGAGTATAACAAAGTTTCTCATCGAAAGTATAACAAAGCCCTCCATAGAGAGCAACAATGCCCTGGTCGAGGATAGCAAAAATCCCTGATCGGGTATAACAAAGGCCCCCATCGGTATAACAAAGTCCCCTGGTCGAGTATAACAAACTTCCCTGGGCGAGTATAATAAAGAACCCTGGTCGAGTATAACAAAGTCCCCTGATGGAGTATAACAAAGGCCCCTGATCGAGTATAACAAAGGCCCCTGATCGGGTATTACAACGTCCCCTGATCGAGTATGACAAAGGCCCCTGATCGAGTTTAACAAAGGCCCCTCATTGAGCATATCAAAGTCCCCTGGTCGAGTATAACAAACTCACCTGGTCGAGTATACCAAAGTCCCTGATCGAGTATAACAAAGTCCCTGATCGAGTATAACAATGGCTCCTAATCGAGTTTAACAAAAGCCCCTGATCGAGTATAACAAAGTCCCCTGATAGAGTATAACAAAGTCCCCTGATCGAGTATAACTATGGCCCCTGATCGAGTTTAACAAAGGCCCCTGATCGAGTGTAACAAAGTCCCCTGGTCAAGTATAACAAAGGTCCCTCATAGAGTTTAACAAAGGCCCGGCATCGAGTATAACAAAGTCCCCTGGTCGAGTATAACAAACTCTCCTGGTCAAGTATAACAAAGAACCCTGGTTGAGTATAACAAAGTCCCCTGATCGAGTATAACAAAGAGCCCTGATCGAGTAAAACAAAGACCCTCATCGAGTATAACAAAGTCTCCTGATCGAGTATAACAAAGTCCGCTGATCGAGTATAACAAAGTCCCCTGATCGAGTATAACAAAGTCACCTGATCGAGTATAACAAAGGCCCCTGATCAAGTTTAACAAAGGCCCCTGATCGAGTATAGCAAAGTCCCCTGGTCGAGTATAACAAACTCCCCTGGCCGTTTATAACAAAGTCCCCTTATCGATAATAACAAAGTTCCCTGATCGAGTATAAATAAGTCTCCTGATAGAGTATAACAAAGTCCCCTGATCGAGTATAACAAAGGCACCTGATCGAGTTAAACAAAGGCCCCTGATCGAGTATAACAGAGTCCCCTGGTCGAGTATAACAAAGGCCCCTCATCGAGTTTAACAAAGGCCCCTCATCGTGTATAACAAAGTCCCCTGGTCGAGTATATCAAACTCCCCTGGTCGAGTATAACAAAGTCCCCTGACCGAGTATAACAAAGTCCCCTGATCGAGTATAACAAAGTCCCTTTAACGATTATAACAAAGGCCACAGTTCAAGTATAACAAAGCCCCTGATCGTGTATAACAAAGCCCCCTCATCGAGTATAACAAAGTCCCCTAATCAAGTATAACAAAGTCCCCTGAACGAGTATAACAAAGTCACCTGATCGAGTGTAACAAAGTCCCCTCACCGAGTATAACAAAGTTCCCTGATCGAGTATACCAAAGCCCCCCTCATAGAGTAAAACAATGTCCCCTGATCGAGTATAGCAAAGTCCTCTGATCGGGTATAACAAAGAAACCTGGTCGAGTATAACAAAGTCCCCTGATGGAGTATAACAAAGGCCCCTGATCGAGTATAACAAAGTCCCCTAATCAAGTATAACAAAGTCCCCTGATCGAGTATAACAAAATCCCCAGATCGAGAATAACAAAGTCTGCTGATCGAGTAAAACAAAGTCCCCTGATTGAGTATAACAAAGGCCCCTCATCGAGTATACCAAAGTCCCCTGGTCGAGTATATCAAACTCCCCTGGTCGAGTATAACAAAGTCCCCTGATCGAGTATAACAAAGTCCCCTGATCGAGTATAACAAAGTCCCTTAAACGATTATAACAAAGGCCACTGATCAAGTATAACAAAGCCCCTGATCGTGTATAACAAAGCCCCCTCATCGTGTATAACAAAGTCCCCTAATCAAGTATAACAAAGTCCCCTGAACGAGTATAACAAAGTCACCTGATCGAGTGTAACAAAGTCCCCTCACCGAGTATAACAAAGTTCCCTGATCGAGTATAACAAAGCCCCCCTCATAGAGTATAACAATGCCCCCTGATCGAGTATAGCAAAGTCCCCTGATCGGGTATAACAAAGAAACCTGGTCGAGTATAACAAAGTCCCCTGATGGAGTATAACAAAGGCCCCTGATCGAGTATAACAAAGTCCCCTAATCATGTATAACAAAGTCCCCTGATCGAGTATAACAAAATCCCCAGATCGAGAATAACAAAGTCCGCTGATCGAGCATAACAAAGTCCCCTGATTGAGTATAACAAAGGCCCCTCATCGAGTATAACAAAGTCCACTGATCAAGTATAACAAAGTCCGCTGATCGAGTATAACAAAGTCCCCTGATCGAGTATAACAAAGGCCCCTGATCGAGTTTAACAAAGGCCCCTGATCGAGTATATTAAAGACCCCTGGTCGAGTATAACAAACTCCCCTGGTCGAGTATAACGAAGTCCCCGGATCGAGTATAACAAAGTCCCCTGAACGTTTATAACAAAGTCCCCTGATCGAGTATAACAAAGTCCCCTGAACGTTTATAACAAAGTCCCCTGGTCGAGTATAACAAAGGCTCCTCATCGAGTATAACAAAGTCCCCTGATCAAGTATAACAAAGTCCCCTGAACGAGTATAACAAAGTCCCCTGATCGAGAATAACAAAATCCCCTGATCGAGTATAACAAAGTCCCTGGTCGAGTATAACAAAGGCCCCTCATCGAGTTTAACAAAGCCCCCTAATCGAGTATAACAAAGTCCCCTGATCGAGTATAAAAAAGTCCCTTGAACGATTAAAACAAAGGCCCCTGATCAAGTATAACAAAGCCCCCTGATCGTGTATAACAAAACCCCCTCATCGAGCATAACAAAGTCCCCTGATCAAGTATAACAAAGTCCCCTGAACGAGTATAACAAAGTCCCCTGATCGAGTATAACAAAGTCCCCTCACCGAATATAACAAAGTTCCCTGATCGAGTATAACAAAGCCCCCTCATAGAGTATAACAATGTCCCCTGATCGAGGATAGCAAAATCCCGTGATCGAGTATAACAAAGGCCCCTGATCGTGTATAACAAAGGCCCCTCATCGAGTATAACAAAGTCTCCTGATCGAGTATAACAAAGTCCGCTGATCGAGTATAACAAAGTCCCCTAATCGAGTATAACAAAGTCACCTGATCGAGTATAACAAAAGCCCCTGATCAAGCTTAACAAAGGCCCCTGATCGAGTATAGCAAAGTCCCCTGGTCGAGTATAGCAAACTCCCCTGGTCGATTATAACAAAGTCCCCTTATCGAGTATAACAAAGTCCCCTGATCGATTATAACAAAGTCCCCTGAACGATTATAACAAAGTCCCCTGATCGAGTATAACAAAGTTCCCTGATCGAGTATAACAAAGCCCCCTGATCGAGTATAACAAAGTCTCCTGATAGAGTATAACAAAGTCCCCTGATCGAGTATAACAAAGGCACCTGATCGAGTTAAACAAAGGCCCCTGATCGAGTATAACAGAGTCCCCTGGTCGAGTATAACAAAGGCCCCTCATCGAGTTTAACAAAGGCCCCTCATCGAGTATAACAAAGTCCCCTGGTCGAGTATATCAAACTCCCCCGGTCGAGTATAACAAAGTCCCCTGAGTATAACAAAGCCCTGATCGAGTATAACAAAGTCCTTAACGATTGAGGTAACAAAGGCCACTGATCAAGTATAACAGCCCTGATCAAAAGTACAAAGCCCCCTCATCGAGTAGCAACAAAGTCCCTAATCAAGTATAACAAAGTCCTCAACGAGTATAACAAAGTCAAATTCTGATCGAGGTAACAAAGTCCCCACCGTAGTATACAACAAAGTTCCCCGATCGAGTATAACAAAGCCCCCCTATAGAGGCAACGATGTCCCCTGAACAGTAGCAGCAAAGTCCCCTGATCAAGCGGCAATAAAGAAACCTGGTCGAGATAAAGTCCCTTGATGAGTATAACAAAGGCCCTCGATCGAGCATAACAAAGTCCCCTAATCAAGTATAACAAAAGTCCCCAGATCGAGTATATAACAAACCCAGATCGAGAATAAACAAAGTCCGCTGATCGAAAGTATAACAAAGTCCCCTGATTGAGTATAACAAAGGCCCCTCATCGAGTATAACAAAGTCCACTGATCAAGTATAACAAAGTCCGCTGATCGAGTATAACAAAGTCCCCTGATCGAGTATAACAAAGGCCCCTGTACGAGTTTAACAAAGGCCCCTGATCGAGTATAACAAAGTCCCCTGGTCGAGTATAACAAACTCCCCTGGTCGAGTATTAGAAAGTCCCCGGATCGAGTATAACAAAGTCCCCTGATCGAGTATAACAAAGTCCCCTGAACGTTCATAACAAAGTCCCCTGGTCGAGTATAACAAAGGCTCCTCATAGAGTATAACAAAGTCCCCTGATCAAGTATAACAAAGTCCCCTGAACGAGTATAACGAAGTCCCCTGATCGAGAATAACAAAATCCCCTGATCGAGTATAACAAAGTCCCTGGTCGAGTATAACAAAGGCCCCTCATCGAGTTTAACAAAGCCCCCTAATCGAGTATAACAAAGTCCCCTGATCGAGTATAAAAAAGTCCCTTGAACGTTTAAAACAAAGGCCCCTTATCAAGTATAACAAAGCCCCCTGATCGTGTATAACAAAGCCCCCTCATCGAGCATAACAAAGTCCCCTGATCAAGTATAACAAAGTCCCCTGAACGAGTATAACAAAGTCCCCTGATCGAGTATAACAAAGTCCCCTCACCGAATATAACAAAGTTCCCTGATCGAGTATAACAAAGTCCCCTGATCGAGTATAACAAAGGCCCCTGATCGAGTTTAACAAAGGCCCCTGATCGAGTATAACAAAGACCCCTGGTCAAGTATAACAAACTCGCCTGGTCGAGTATAACAAAGTCCCTGGATCGAGTATAACAAAGTCCCCTGATCGAGTATAACAAAGTCCCCTGAACGTTTATAACTAAGTCCCCTGGTCGATTATAACAAAGGCTCCTCATCGAGTATAACAAAGTCCCCTGATCAAGTATAACAAAGTCCCCTGAACGAGTATAACAAAGTCCCCTGATCGAGAATAACAAAATCCCCTGATCGAGTATAACAAAGTCCCTGGTCGAGTATAACAAAGGCTCCTCATCGAGTTTAACAAAGCCCCCTAATCGAGTATAACCAAGTTCCCTGATCGAGTATAACAAAGCCCCCTCATAGAGTATAACAACGTCCCCTGATCGAGGATAGCAAAATCCCCTGATCGAGTATAACAAAGTCCGCTGATCGAGTATAACAAAGTCCCCTGATCGAGTATAAGAAATTCACCTGATCGAGTATAACAAAGGCCCCTGATCAAGTTTAACAAAGGCCCCTGATCGAGTATAGCAAAGTCCCCTGGTCGAGTATAGCAAACTCCCCTGGTCGATTATAACAAAGTCCCCTTATCGAGTATAACAAAGTCCCCTGATCGATTATAACAAAGTCCCCTGAACGATTATAACAAAGTCCCCTGATCGAGTATAACAAAGTTCCCTGATCGAGTATAACAAAGCCCGCTGATCGAGTATAACAAAGTCTCCTGATAGAGTATAACAAAGTCCCCTGATCGAGTATAACAAAGGCACCTGATCGAGTTAAACAAAGGCCCCTGATCGAGTATAACAGAGTCCCCTGGTCGAGTATAACAAAGGCCCCTCATCGAGTTTAACAAAGGCCCCTCATCGTGTATAACAAAGTCCCCTGGTCGAGTATATCAAACTCCCCTGGTCGAGTATAACAAAGTCCCCTGACCGAGTATAACAAAGTCCCCTGATCGAGTATAACAAAGTCCCTTTAACGATTATAACAAAGGCCACAGTTCAAGTATAACAAAGCCCCTGATCGTGTATAACAAAGCCCCCTCATCGAGTATAACAAAGTCCCCTAATCAAGTATAACAAAGTCCCCTGAACGAGTATAACAAAGTCACCTGATCGAGTGTAACAAAGTCCCCTCACCGAGTATAACAAAGTTCCCTGATCGAGAATAACAAAGCCCCCCTCATAGAGTATAACGATGTCCCCTGATCGAGTATAGCAAAGTCCCCTGATCGGTTATAACAAAGAAACCTGGTCGAGTATAACAAAGTCCCCTGATGGAGTATAACAAAGGCCCCTGATCGAGTATAACAAAGTCCCCTAATCAAGTATAACAAAGTCCCCAGATCGAGTATAACAAAATCCCCAGATCGAGAATAACAAAGTCCGCTGATCGAGTATAACAAAGGCCCCTGATTGAGTATAACAAAGGCCCCTCATCGAGTATAACAAAGTCCACTGATCAAGTATAACAAAGTCCGCTGATCGAGTATAACAAAGTCCCCTGATCGAGTATAACAAAGGTCCCTGATCGAGTTTAACAAAGGCCCCTGATCGAGTATAACAAAGTCCCCTGGTCGAGTATAACAAACTCCCCTGGTCGAGTATTAGAAAGTCCCCGGATCGAGTTTAACAAAGTCCCCTGATCGAGTATAACAAAGTCCCCTGAACGTTCATAACAAAGTCCCCTGGTCGAGTATAACAAAGGCTCCTCATCGAGTATAACAAAGTCCCCTGATCAAGTATAACAAAGTCCCCTGAACGAGTATAACAAAGTCCCCTGATCGAGAATAACAAAATCCCCAGATCGAGTATAACAAAGTCCCTGGTCGAGTATAACAAAGGCCCCTCATCGAGTTTAACAAAGCCCCCTAATCGAGTATAACAAAGTCCCCTGATCGAGTATAAAAAAGTCCCTTGAACATTTAAAACAAAGGCCCCTGATCAAGTATAACAAAGCTCCCTGATCGTGTATAACAAAGCCCCCTCATCGAGCATAACAAAGTCCCCTGATCAAGTATAACAAAGTCCCCTGAACGAGTATAACAAAGTCCCCTGATCGAGTATAACAAAGTCCCCTCACCGAATATAACAAAGTTCCCTGATCGAGTATAACAAAGCCCCCTCATAGAGTATAACAATGTCCCCTGATCGAGGATAGCAAAATCCCCTGATCGGGTATAACAAAGGCCCCTCATCGAGTATAACAAAGTCCGCTGATCGAGTATAACAAAGTCACCTGATCGAGCAAAACAAAGTTCCCTAATCGACTATAACAAAGCGCCCTGATCGAGTATAGCAAAGACCCCTGATAGAGTATAACAGAGTCCCCTGATCGAGTATAACAAAGGCCCCTCATCTAGTTTAACAAAGGCCCCTCATCGAGTATAACAAAGTCCCTTGGCCGAGTATAACAAAGGCCCCTCATCAAGTTTAACAAAGGCCCCTCATCGAGTATAACAAAGTCCCCTGGTCGAGTATAACAAACTCCCCTGGTCGAGTATAACAAAGAACCCTGGTCGAGTATAACAAAGTCCCCTGAAGGAGTATAACAAAGGCCCCTCATCGAGTATAACAAAGGCCCCTGATCGAGTATAACAACGTCCCCTGATTGAGTATAACAAAGTCCGCTGATCGGGTATAACAAAGTCACCTGTTCGAGTATAACTAAGTCCCCTGATCGAGTATGACAAAGGCCCCTGATCGAGTTTAACAAAGGCCACTGATCGAGTATAACAAAGTCCCTGGTCGAGTATAACAAAGGCTCCTCATCGAGTTTAACAAAGGCCCCTCATTGAGCATAACAAAGTCCCCTGATCGAGTATAACAAAGTCCCCTGAACGATTATAACAAAGGCCCCTAATCGAGTATAACAAAGTTCCCTGATCGAGTATAACAAAGCCCCCTGATCGAGTATAACAAAGTCTCCTAATAGAGTATAAAAAAGTCCCCTGATCCACTATAACAAAGGCCCCTGATCGAGTTTAACAAAGGCCCCTGATCGAGTATAACAAAGTCCCCTGGTTGAGTATAACAAAGCCCCCTCATCGAGTATAACAAAGTCCCCTATTCAAGTATAACAAAGTCCCCTGAACGAGTATAACAAATCCTCTGATCGAGTGTAACAAAGTCCCCTCACCGAGTATAACAAAGTTCCCTGATCGAGTATAACAAAGCCCCCCTCATAGAGTATAACAATGTCCCCTGATCGAGTATCACAAAGAACCCTGGTCGAGTATAACAAAGTCCCCTGATGGAGTATAACAAAAGCCCCTAATCGAGTATAACAACGTCCCTGATCGAGTATAACAAAGTCCTCTGATCAAGTATAACAAAGTCCCCTGATCGAGTATAACAAAACCCCTGATCGAGTATAACAAAGGCACCTCATCGAGTTTAACAAAGGCCCCTCATCGAGTATAACAAAGTCCCCTGGTCGAATATAACAAAGGCCCCTCATCGAGTTTAACAAAGGCCCTCGTGGAGTATATGAAGTCACACAATGATAAAGGTATAACAAACTCACCTGGTCGAGTATAACAAAGTCCCCTGATCGAGAATAACAAAGTCCCCTGATCGAGTATAATAAAGGCCCCTGATCGAGTTTAACAAAGGCCCCTGATCGAGTATAACAAAGTCCCCTGGTCGAGTATAACAAACTCCCCTGATCGCGTATAACAAAGTCCCTGATAGAGTATAACAAAGTCCCCTGATCGAGTATAACTATGGCCCCTGATCGAGTTTAACAAAGGCCCCTGATCAAGTGTAACAAAATCCCCTGGTCGAGTATAACAAAGGCCCCTCATCGAGTTTAACGAAGGCCCCTCATCGAGTATAACAAAGTCCTCTGGTCGAGTATATCAAACTCC
>NW_024737872.1:0-34002 GCF_018991925.1 Homarus americanus | reverse complement strand
ATGCTGATTATGTATTATGTATGTATATATTATGTATGTGCTCCATTTATACTTGTCTGTTTAGCTAGCAGCGTGTGGCAATGTTATTACCATATCCCACACGCTAATTATCGTGCCTGGCGACGAGTGAAGCTGCTAATGTATCACTTGCCATACGTCGTCTATGGTAGTTGACCAGACCTTAGCTAGGGAGCAGTGCTACCCACCTCTGTGTACATACTCTTATCCAGCAAACCGAACCTACAAAACTATACAGGTGTTTGTGTTCTCTCCTGTATATAGAACTTATTACCCAGAACATCTAACATGGCGCAGTGCGTAGTTTTACTGGATTATTACGAGTGATTAGTGCAAGTTTGTGGAAAGCCGGCTGATGGATCCCCGCCTTGGTGTCAACCCCGCGTCATCCCTCGAAGAATTTCGCAACTTTGAGCAGTGTCAGTGACAGTGATTTTCTGTGAAGTGTTTAGTGCATTGTGTGTTTCGTGCCATTCATGTGTGACCTTGTTCGAACGGATTTCCAAGGTATACGGCATGTTCTGGGCATTTGTGGGGTGTAGAGCTCAGCGCACCCTCCTCTGACCGTTTACAGAGAGCGACTGAGCTACTCCTATCTCCACCCCCCTCCCTCACAGCGCCGCCCCCACCCCCCCTCACAGCTGGGGCGAGACGCTCTCCTTGCGTGGGACACACACACATACATGTACTAACACTTGCTGACCGCGCGGTTTCTTATATATATTTTATATATATAACCTACTTATCTGTGTATTTAATTAAATTTTTTTTGTCTGAAATCTTGTTGATACGACGGGCTGACCGGTCAACACTGATTTAAGACACAGTACACAGATAAAGCAGTTATGTCTCATGCCTTACGTAGCCGTGGACCCAGCGCCCGGATGAGTCAAGCGGATGATAGTCCCCCAGAGATGGATGACCAGGCCGGCCCAGCTCCCACAACATCGCGCAGCCCTTCACCTCACCATTCAGCGTTATCTCCAGAGATAATTGCCTTAATGAAGTTTATGAGAGATGAGAGACGCGAGGATGAAGCTCACAGACGTTTGGCGGATGAGCACAGAAGGCAAGCAGAGGCAGAACGAGACCACCAACGGAGAATGGAAGACAGTGCACGGTTTGAAGCCTTGATATCTCGCCTCACTGTTAACCAAGCCCCTGGCTCTAACACTGCCTCGGTACTGAATGGTTCAGATACCTCATCCATGCTTCCTTCACGCCCCCAGCCCCACCTAAAGCAGCAGCTCAAACACCGCCCATCTTGGAGCCTGATGTAAATTTCCAGACTTTTCGCGAATGGCGGCGGCGGTGGGCTGATTATGCTACAATGGTGGATCTCCAGAGTTTGTCACAGCCTAAACAACTCATCCAGCTGCGTATGTGCCTGTCCCTGGAAGTTCAGCGTGTCTTAGAACATACGTTGCAGGTACCCCCAACCACTTCGCTGTCTGTAGAGGAGGTACTGGACGTTCTACAACGGCACATCAAAGGACAGCAGAATGAAGCTCTGCGCAGGAGGGAATTGTTTAGCTGCAGACAGATGGAGGGTGAGTCTTTTGACGCTTTTTATGTACGTCTTAAGAGAGCCTCGGAAGAGGTAGATATATGTTTAGGCCACCACCAGCAGTGCGAGGAGACCCAGTTGAAGCAGGTGATCCTGATGGGTGTTAAGGACGAGGAACTTGTCCAACGCCTCACCTCCCTCGACTCTTCCTCTTCTCTTCAGGATGTGTTGACGATATGTCGCTCCTATGAGGCTGCCAGGGTGTGCCACCTCTGCCATCCGAGCTCCCCCTACAGCTGTACGCGCTGTTTCCCGGTACAAGAAGGACAAGAAGTCTGCTCCTACGCCTTCGCCCACCACGTCCACGCCCGGTTCATTTTGTAACAACTGTGGTAAGCAGCACGGAACACAGGTATGTCCAGCTGCTCAGTCTACCTGCAACAGTTGTGACCGTATGGGCCACTGGTCGCTCACAGTGCGGTGCCCAGCTAAGTACGTACAGTGCAATGTGTGCGGTCGTCTGGGCCACTATGACAAGTGTTGCCCCACCCACGAACCCAAGGGACAGCGTCGGCGGAAGTTTCGGCGCCCTTCTACCAGTGAGGGCCGCCCACAGTCGCCAAATCAGAGGCACGACGACCCTGGACAAAGCCCGACCCATTTTAGGAGGGTGTACTCCTCGCATCCCAGGACCAAAGTCACCCAGTACATCAGCGCCATCGTGACCTACGGCGGTGTGTCATCCCGCCTTCAGATGTTGCCCGACACCGGCGCTGATGCTACAGTCATCGGTCCCCAGCATTTGCGATGCTTGGGGCTCTCTCCAAGCGATCTAGGACCGCCTCCCGAGGACCTCTGCGTCATGGCAGATGGTTCACAGATGGCCCCAGCCCTGGGTTCACTCTATGCACATGTCACCTTTGGCAACAGGTCGTGTCAGGCCCGGATTGACGTGCATAATGATGTCCCGACTCCCTTGCTGTCCTACAGACATTGTCAAGAGTTGGCCATCATCTCCCAGGACTTCCCAACACCGATTCTCGAGGTAAATTACGCCAACAGGGTGCATGAAGGGAGCAGCAACTACCCTGCTGCCGCCCTACCCCTACCTCTGGCCAGTGACACCTCTCCTTCGGTAGTTGTCCCTGCTGCATCACGTCCCCACGCCCTGGCTTGCCTTCACGACAGTCACCGTGGAGCTGAGGCCACCAAACGACGTGCACGACAGACTGTGTTCCGGCCTGGCATCGACCCCGACATCTCCAATGCTGTCCAGGTGTGTAAGCCCCGCCACGTATTACAACCCAGCCAGCAGCAGGTACTCTTCATGAGTGACGACAACCCCACCCGCCCCTTTGAGTCTGTGTCGGCCGACTTTTTCTGTGTGTCAGGAAAGTCCTTCCTGGTTATCGTCGACCGTCTCTCTGGTTGGCCGGTTGTCATCAAGGGCGGTAATGACACGACGTCTGCCGCCACCATCAGCAAGTTCCGCCACTACTTCCGTGACGTGGGCGTTCCTGTACGCCTGCGAACCGACGGAGGGCCTCAGTTCACAAGCCGGGACTTTGCTGCGTTCCTTGACCGATGGGGAGTCCGGCATGTGTTGTCATCGCCCCATTACCCGCAGTCCAACGGCCACGCTGAGGCTGCTGTCAAATCTTTGAAGCACCTCATCCTTAAGGTGGCCCCTTTTGGGAATATTGACTGCGAGGCCTTCGACCGGGGTCTTCTTGAACTCCGCAACACACCCAACTACACCGGACGCTCCCCTGCCCAGGTTTTGTATGGACGCCCCCTTCGTTCTTGTGTCCCTGCTCACCCTCAATCCTTCTCCAAGGAGTGGCAGGCCAAGACAGAGGATTGTGATCGCCGAGCCGCCGAACGTGTTCAGGACGTCGTCGCCCGCTACAACGACCACGCCCGTTCTCTCCCCAGGTTGAGTGTCGGCACCCAAGTCCGTGTTCAGGACCCGACCTCCCTACGTTGGGACAAAGTAGGCGTAGTCATGGGTCTCGGCAGGTCACGGGACTACCAGGTGCGGTTACCCAGTGGTCGTGTGTGGTGGAGGAACCGCCGTTTTCTCCGCCCCGTAACAATGCCTTCTGCTGGCCCCGCCACCAGTGTTGAGTCCCATACCCTTCCCAGTGATGAAGTCCCTCGACGCTCAGAACGGATCCAGAAGAAAAGGTCCGCTCAAGACTTTGCTATGAGCGTATAGGGGGGAGGGAGGTGTATGTATATTATGTATGCTGGATTATGTACTATGTATGTATATTATGTATGTGCTCCATTTATATTTATTCAGCCTAGCTAGCAGCGTGTGGCAATGTTATTACCATATCCCACACGCTTAATTAATGTGCCTGGCGACGTATGGAAGCTGCTAATGTATCACTTGCCATACGTCGTCTAGGGTAGTTGACCAGGACCTTAGCTAGGGAGCAGTATACCCACCTCTGTGTACATACTCTTATCCAGTAAACCGAACCTACAAAACTATATGGTGCTGTGTTCTCTCCTGTATATAGAACTTATTACTCAGTGAACATCTAACAATACCCAACGTCTGTGACATCCAATTCTCAATAAAATCGACCTAACTCAAGACTGAACCCATTCAGCCTATATCTCATTCTCGTCTCCGTTCATAATTTGACAAAAAAGCTCAAATCTGTCTGCTGCTATTACTAAAAACTCTCCTACGATACGCTCATCCTTCCTTACTATGAATACTTTGACATTTCAAGCTCAAAGATTCAAAAACCCTTCCTCCAACTCGCTCCGTTCCTCTTTGACATAGCTCAAAGACTTTACCTTCATCTTTATCCAAACAACCCTACGACTAGCAAAATTTCTATATTTTCACCTTCGCTGTTTACTTTGATCGTGTGTGCCTGTGCGTCCGTCCACCTGCGTTTCTCGGCTTGCGCCGCCGCCGTGGCGGGGCGGTTCTTCCTACGCTTTGCCAACACTGCCCGAGCTAAGACGACAATCAGAACACCCGCGTTGGCCCTTTGCTTGCTCGGACCTGCTCCCGCCCTCCCTCTGCCTCGTCCTGATTGTGGTTGTTGCACCCTCAGGGCATTTTGCCTACCCCCTCACGCAAGCGGTGTTTAGCCACTGCACCTGTTCTCTCCTTCTAAAATTCACTTCCATCCTCCCTTTATTCTTCCTCTGAACCTCCTTCCCCCCTGTCACTAGCATTTTTCTTCTTCTTCTTCAATACATGAGACGCACTACAACTACGCCAGATGCATGAGACGTACTACAACTACGTCAGAATGCATGAGACGCAGTAGGCTTATATACAGATAACCTGGAGGAGACCCTAATATATCAATATTAATAACAATAATGTTGTCAGATCATATTACTGATTTTTTCCGATATCTTGGTAGCCCTGATAGTTGCCTGACGTCATCAATTAGTGTTAAAAAGTAGGCACAATATTTCCGTGTTCATGAGATACATTTTAAGTGTACTTGGAAAGGTTCATAATAAACGGTATGTTAACAAAAACTTATAACTTATATATGTTAATGTAAGTTTCTGTCATTTATAGTGTATGTCCTTATTAACTGAAATCATTACTTTAATCTGTATATTTTAACTAATACGCGCCTGTATACTTGAAATTATTAATAGTTTCGGAGCAATATTATAGTATTGATATGTCAAAAGTAAATAGTTCGTTCCAAAATTCACGCTCGGGTGTGTGACTATGTTATTACTCAAAGAAAAATTCTGTCCACTAGTAATCCTTCAGATACACATAACTGGGTTAAAACATTCATATTTTTCGTAGATAAAGGTTGGCAGATAACATACTGTAATACTAGGAAAGCGTACATTAATGACGAAGTATTCTCATACAGCCACTTATTATCATTCTCGTATATATCCGATAATACTGTGGCAAGATGTAACAAAAAAAAAAAATTAGCGAAATTAAAACCAATTCCTCTCCCCCCCTCCTCCACACACAAGTGCATAGGGTCACCTCAGTAACGGACGAAGAAACACACCTCAACCACAAGACCATTTTATTCCCCGACGTTTACGTGCATCCCACTCCTCAGCTGAAGCCATAAGTCCTGACCTGAGTGGGTACCTTGATGTACCGAATGCCTTGACATAACGTATATATCAAACTACGGGAACTGTTTACATATAACATAAGGTATTTTCTTAAGCACACACCTAGATAAATGAAACTGAAGGAAGGTCAATTATAATACATTTTAACATAACTCATAACTCTGAGGAGAGGGGCTAAAAATTATTAGCTTTTCGTTCAGTGAAGGTTTTATGTGGAGGGTCGAGGTGGAGAGATGACAGACCACACAGGTCTGATGTAAAGGCTGTCATGTGTGACGAGGTCCACACACACACACACACACACACACACACACACACACATTGAAAAACAAAATTAGCCTTCAAATACCTTTTTAATACACCCTGTAACTCTCTTAATGTAAATAACCGAAATAATGTCAGGGGGATGTTTAGGGGAGGTGGTGTGACGTAAGAGGACGTAGGGGAGGGGAGGTCTCTGTGCGCTGGACAGAGGATAGGGGACAGTTGCACCGCCACACTGTTGTGTTAAGTAAGAAATACTCAAGATCTGAATGCTAATATTTACCATTTGGTTGTAGTGTCATTGAGATAAATAACATAACATTATTACAGCCTGTCTGCTATAGTATGTGGACATTAGTCATGCTCTTCATGTCAACTTTGGGATAAACCTGAGCCATGACGAAATGTGCCTAGGCATGAAGAGAAATTGTATTTATGAGTGTTTTTTTTGTGTACGCTACAAAAATATACTATACAATATTAATAGTGAAAATATGTGTGTAATGATCAGAGGTGATGCATTTCCCGTTACGTAAGTGAGATTTGGTAAACAAGTAGAAAATTAGGTGATTGGACAGAAATGCGGCAGGCAAGACTATTGACTTTGTCTCACAATCCTAGGCACCACGCCACCACCACACCACACTCCATAAAGCCTGGCACTATAACACCTTAGACTTTGCTTGAGGATAAATAAAGTGGTAGATTTTTTCCTTTTTCAGCATTACATTGTCACTGCAGGACAGGTATTATTTACTCCACGTTAGGTGAATGAAAAGCGTCCATACTACACTAATTATCTATGTCAACGTTGCCGGGCACATGTATGGAGACAAATTATATCATTGTGGTCCCAGGCTACTGTGTGCACCTCATGTCTCACCGAGTAACTTAGAGGCTTCAGATTCACGTTCAGATACTCGCGGGGGTTCACACCTCACGGAAAGAATGGATTGACAACGCTGAGTGTACTAGTCGGAAATGTCCCCAACTGTACATAAAAAAATGAGACACTTTGGTTATATAATTAGGGACGAGGGGATAATAACAGAAATATTAATGGACAAAGTTGAGGGTAAAAGGGCCAGGGGAAGGCAACGACTGGGGTGGATGATGAAATTAAAACCTTGGGGGATTGTTAAAAACAGTCCGAGAAAGTTTAGAGTGGAGGACTGTGGTCGCCAACCCTCATATATATGGGGACGGTACTCTTGATTGACTGAGGTTAGGTTCTTGATCATTTTTTTTATTTGGTAAAAATTTATTTCCTCCGCCATTTTTGGGATGTTCTTAATTAAACTGAAGAAGTTTTCTTCTATTGGAAAGTTTCCTAACTTGGCTCCTTAACCCGGGCACCCGTTCTTAAAAATTACTCCTAACATTTCTGTGATAATTAAATTAGGTTAGGTTTAATTTCGTCAGTGTTTTGCGTGTTTTACCTCACGATTTCCCTTTACCTCAAAGCCCTGCCCACTCTGTGCAATAAAAATAAAATTTTCAAGTGAAATTTCAAAGTATAAAAAAAAACGAAAAATATAAATTTCCGACGAAAATGCAATAAAGTGACCTTTTTCGAATCTTTACCAAGTAAAGTTAGGTTAGGTTCGGTTATATTAGGTAATGTTAGATTAGGTAGGTTTAGTTGGTTGGTTTAGTTTGTTTTAATGTAAGTGTATGATACTGCAGGTACCATGGTGCTAAAGACTGCGATAATGATCTTAACAATTATTAAAATGAATTATTCATGACAAATTTCTGACAACAATGTAGGTTCTGGTCTAACCATGACTAAACTGATAATGACGATAAGCAAAACCACCCAACCAAATTTAACTTTAAAATATCTCAAGATCTTTAGGTTTGGTTTAATTGGTTCGTTTTGTCTGTTGTCATTAAGGCCGCGCCCAAAAACACATCGTTGCCAAAAATATGCACTAATGACTGTTTGCACTTACGGTATGACTAAGTGGTACAGGTGCTGGTGGTGGGTGGTCAGGTCCTCAGTGACTCGAGAGACTTGTCATTCATGTTTTTTACTTCTCTTAAAGTGGGTTTGTGCCTATAATCCCCTTGCCAGGTTAGTGTCCTCGTCAGTCATATCGAAGGCAGGGAAAAATTACTTCTCTTGTGAATGTGGATCACGTAAGCCTGGACGAATTGTTAAGGTCAGTATGGATACAACATAGTGAGAGTTAAGCTTTTTGTAGGTATACAAGGTAATGTGACCGATACTACACTCGACCACCTTTACTTCCCCAACAGCAAAGTTAGGAAAACACATCCACAACTGGGTGAACTAACTCTGCTGTATGTGGTTCTTACACTTCACAAGGCTTATTATCTAGGTCCTGGGTGTCCATGACATCAAACCCTGGAACAATTTTACTATTTCAAGGATACTTGATTTCTACAGTTGAATCAGTGAACCTCTAACATCATTTACCACTGATGGCCATAGTTTGCACCACAACACTATTACCTGTAACTTGTGTAACGTCTGGCTAGTACTCGGGGTTCAGTGATGGTGTGATAAATATTGTAATTTATCCAGGAGCCTCGTGCAGCGTCGAGATCACCACCTTCACCAGCATTTAACATGCCATTAAGAGGCTTTGGCGTGTTAAGCTTCTTCAAATGTGCAATGATCCCTTGATTCATTGACTATAACATACCAGGGGCGTTAGGAGGTAGACACTGCGGGCTGATGTCATGGTCAGGTGAACTTTCTCTTACAGTCTTGGTGCATTATCTTCCCTTAAAGAGCACCGCTTTGTCGGCAGTTTTTTATATACATCTTGTTATTTGGAATGCAACTGTTTCTAAACCGCTGATAGAAAACATTCCATTTATTTTGTACTGTTCATTTCTAATTAAAAGGACGAATGATTACTTCGCTCTACCCAAACAACCGAATCAGAGCCCAGACGACCATCCTTTTGCTAAGTTTTTCAACCATTTTTAGTCTAAACTCTACTGTATATCAGAGCACTGTCGTCTCTTCTTGGCATTCTCATGAAAACTTTAATCCTTTTTAGTCACACGCTAAGGCACTGTTGTTCATGTTAACTTACACGTTAAATCCTTTCCCTAGTTGACAACAACACGTCCACCGGCAGCCATTTAAACTCCTCTTAAAAAGATCCCACTTATCTAATATTACCGAACCGATATATAAGATAGTACTACGTAACAACATATAAATTCGTTAATTAATTTTTAATAGCAGATATCACAACCGATTTACGCTTTTATCTATTATTTAATCAATACTAAATTAAAACAAAATGAAAGTTATTAATATGATGGCGGCTGGTCGGTAGTCAGTGGGCGGGGCTGAACACTCAAACTGAGTGGTGTAGGAAAAAACGAAATTTTTAGTAATTCTTTGGTGACGTAACAATATTCGATGTACTAGGGTTTAATAATAATAATAATAATAATAATAATAATAATAATAATAATAATAATAATAATAATAATGATAATAATAATAATAATAATAATAATAATAATAATAATACATCGATAAATCGTTTTTCTTTTTCGTTTGCTGTATTTTTTCATTAGTTTTAAGTTTTAAATTTTGTATATTATTCTATTATAAATTACGTTACGTTACGTTACATTACGTAACGTTACGTTACATTATGTTATGTTTGGTAACAGTACATAGATTAATAGTTAAATCTAATCCCATACAGCTTGCATTTTGTTAACTTGACTGTATGGGATCAACGAAGATTAGTCCAGCTATTTCACCTTAAGGTTAACCACCCTAATTATAATCTAACCTAACCTAATCTAATCTAAACTAACCCAACCCAACTTAATCTCCCCAAAAAAGTGTTAGAGGTTAATCTTAGGGTAAAATAAACTGCAGGGACTAATCTTCAGGTGAGCCGTACGTGTTCGTATCTGTGGTGTAATGGTCAAGCAAGCTCGCCTCGCAAGCGAGCGGACCTGGGTTCGATCCCCCAGCATGGTTAAACTATGGGCAAGGTTCTTTAAACATTTGCCTCTGTCTACCCAGTAGTAATTGGGAACCTGATTGTTAATAGATTTACTAATCGTATTCCGGGGTAATGGTTCGCCAGTGCAGTTGGCGAATTGGCCTGTCTTCTCGCACTATTCCTTGACACGCTCCTTAAACAAATTCAGGCCTAGGTGACCCTTGGGCCGGCCATCCTCGTTACACGAGGGGCAACCATTTATTAAACACGAGAGCGTCTCACTGGCAGTATGTGGTGTGAGTGATACAACATAAACACTTAAAATGTCAACAATTAAAAGTCGTACACATCACAGACTATCGACTCGGGCAAAAAGTTGCCTCATTATCTAGTGTGTGGTGTAGTGGTAGTTGTGGTGTGGTGGTGGTTGTCGTGTAGTGGTAGTTGTGGTGTAGTGGTAGTATTTATGTGCTGGTATTTGTTGTGTGGTGGTTGTGGTGTGGTGGTGGTTGTGTGGTGGTTGTGGTGTGGTTGTGGTTGTGTGGTGGTTGTAGTGTAGTGATGGTTGTCGTGTAGTGGTGGTTGTCGTGTAGTGGTAGTATTTATGTGGTGGTATTTGTTGTGTTGTGGTTGTGGTGTGGTGGTGGTTATAGTGTGGTGGTGGTTGTGGTGCGGTGGTGGTTGTGGTGTAGTGGTGGTTGTCGTAGTGGTGGTTGTCGTAGTGGTATTTATGTGGTGGTATTTGTTGTGTGGTGGTTGTGGTGGTGGTTATGGTGTGGTGGTGGTTGTGAGGTGGTTGTGGTGTGGTGGTGGTTGTGAGGTGGTTGTGGTGTGGTGGTGGTTGTGTGGTGGTTGTCGTGTAGTGGTAGTATTTATGTGGTGGTATTTGTTGTGGAGTGGTTGTGGTGTGGTGGTGGTTGTGGTGTGGTGGTGGTTATCGTGTAGTGGTGGTTGTGGTGTAGTGGTAGTATTTATGTGGTGGCATTTGTTGCGTGGTGGTTGTGGTATAGTAGTGGTTATGGTGTGGTGGTGGTTGTGAGGTGGTTATAGTGTGGTGGTGGTTGTGGTATAGTAGTGGTTATGGTGTGGTGGAGTGGTGGTGTGGGGGTGGTTTTGGTATGGTGGTGGAGTGGTGGTGTGGGGGTGGTTTTGGTATGGTTGTGGTGTGGTGGAGTGGTGGTGTGGGGGTGGTTTTGGTATGGTTGTGGTGTGGTGGAGTGGTGGTGTGGGGGTGGTTTTGGTATGGTTGTGGTGTGGTGGAGTGGTGGTGGTTTTGGTATGGTTGTGGTGTGGTGGTGGTTATAGTGTAAAGAGGTCCTGTGTGTGTGTGTGTGTGTGTGTGTGTGTGTGTGTGTGTGACTAATAAGCTGCACACTATGTAATATACACACACACACACACACACACACACACACACACCCTGAACCAGTTACCTTGACACTGCCTTAATCATTATTCTTGTTATCAAACCAATTATGTAGAGATGAAGATTGAATTATTACCGCAATTAGACAACAGTTCTGATCTGGCCGCTGTTTTTATAGACCCCATAATGACAACAAATAATTGGCGGCGGTCAGACAGCTACTCTTACCTTTGGTAAGCAGTCTTGCTCAGCCCGGATTGATGTTCATGATGGGATCCCGACTCCGCTTTTATCATATGGCCCTTGTCAAGAGTTGGCCATTATTTCCAAGGAATTCCCCAAACCTATTTTAAAGGTCACCCATGTCAACAGGTTGAAGGAACTCCCTATCTCTACAAACACGTCCCCTTCTGATGCAAGAGCTCACCTTCTCAAGGAGTTTGCTGACGTGTTGGTTACGAAGAAATCTTTGGGATGCACACCACTCAAGCCGATGGTGGGTCCACCTATGAAGATTCATCTTAAGGATGGTGCCACACCTTTTGCCATCCATACCCCTCGTTTGATTCCTCACGCCTACAAGGAGCTAGTTAGACAAGAGCTTGACTCCATGGCTGCTCAGGGAATCATCAAGCCGGCCGGAGACGAACCTTCACCTTGGTGCCACCCTCTCGTCCCCGTCGCCAAACCTCATGGTGGAGTACGGACCACCACCGATGTGTCAAAACTTAACCAGCAAGTTTCTCGTCTAGCCCACCCTTCATCCACATCCTTCGCAGCTGTTCGAAATGTGGACCCGAGGGCGAAGTTTTTTACAACAATGGACGCCTTATGTGGTTATTGGCAGATCGAGTTGGCCGAAGAAGACCAGCATTTGACTACATTCATCACACCATATGGAAGATATCAGTATTGCAGAGGCCCCATGGGATTTGCCGCTACTGGCGATGCATTCTGTCAACGTGGTGACGCGGCCCTTCAAGGAGTCACGAATTGTGTCAAGGTGGTTGATGATATTTTACTCCATGACGAAGACTACTGTGCCCACCTCTCCCGAATATATGAAGTTCTCACCAGATGTCGAAAGTACAGGATTACCCTCAACGCTGACAAGTTTGTAGTCGCCGCACCATCAGTGAACTTCTGTGGGTACACTCTCTCAGCATCAGGTGTCGCAGCTGACCCGGAGAAATTAAGTGGAATCAGGGATTTTCCAACCCCTGCCAACCTGACAGACCTCCGTTCTTTTTTGGGTCTGGTCAATCAGCTGGCTGAATTTACACCTGACATCTCCGCCGCAGCCCAGCCGTTACGCCCCCTGCTGAGCCCCAGGAGGACATTCCTGTGGACCCCAGATCATCAAGAGGCCTTCCAGCGAGTCAAGCAGGCCCTCTTAAGTCCACCTGTCCTCGCCTGTTACGACCCAGCCGTACCCACCGTCCTCCAGACTGACGCCTCCAGACTCTACGGCGTTGGTTACGCCCTTCTGCAGGACCATGGCGGTGGACAACTCCGCTTAATTCAGTGTGGATCCCGGTTCCTGACGGACGCTGAGACCCGATATGCCACGATTGAGCTGGAGATGTTGGCTGTTGTCTGGGCGATGGCGAAGTGCCGCTTCTACCTGATAGGACTTCAGCACTTCACCCTCTTCACGGATCATCGCCCTCTTGTACCTATTATCAATCACTACTCTTTGGTTGCAGTAGAGAATCCTCGCCTTCAACGTTTGAAAGAGAAGCTCTCGCCTTATCTCTTCACGGCTGTGTGGCGTGCCGGTAAGCTGATGTGCATCCCGGATGCCCTGTCCCGCGCCCCCGTCAGTCGCCCCACCCCAGAGGACGAGATGTTGTGTTCTACAGCTGCCGCATCCCTCAAGTCAGTAGTCTCATTGAAGGCTGTCTTCACATCAGAAGTCTACAGCACCGGATGCAGACAAGACCCTTGAAGATCTCCGCACCGCAGCCCGGGCCGACCCTTCCTATATCCGGCTCGTCGACTGTGTGTCCCAGGGATTTCCATCTAACCGATACGACCTTCATGAATCACTACTCCCGTACTGGAAGATACGAGAGGACCTCTATTGTGACGGAGACCTCGTCTTGTATGGTCCACGAGTAGTCATTCCTGCTGCCCTACGCCGCCGTACCTTGACCCGCCTTCACGACTGCCATCGAGGAGTGGAGGCCACCAAGCGACGGGCGAAGCAGACTGTATTTTGGCCCGGAATCGACGCGGACATTGCAAGTACCGTCCGTGCCTGTGAGCCGTGCCAGATTCTGCAACCCAGCCAGCAACAGGAACCTTTAATGTGCGACGATAACCCTTCAAGACCCTTCGAGTCTGTGTCGGCCGACTTCTTTGCAGTGGCAGGGAAGTCCTTCCTCGTCATTGCCGACCGATTGTCTGGATGGCCTGTTGTCGTCCCCTGTGGTAGTGATACAACGGCTACTGCTACCATCCGGAATTTCAGACATTACTTCAGAGAAGTTGGTGTTCCCCTCCGCCTCAGGACTGATGGAGGACCCCAGTTCACCAGCCACGAGTTCCGGGACTTCATGGACCGTTGGGGAGTCAGTCAAGTCGTGACCTCGCCCCACTACCCCCAGGCGAATGGACACGTTGAAGCCGCAGTCAAGACTGTTAAACACCTGATCCTTAGGGTGTCACCCTCAGGAAATATCGACTGCGAGGACTTCGATCGAGGTTTGTTAGAGTTACGCAACATCCCCGAACTTCACCGGACGCTCCCCAGTCCAGGTTCTATGTGGACATCATCTCAGGTCTTGTGTTCCTGCCCACCCGAAGTCTTTTTCTCAAGAATGGCAAGCCAAGACTGAAGAATATGACCGCCGTGCAGCAGAACGAGCCGCAGATGTCGCTGCTCGGTATGACTGTCATGCCCGCCCCCTTCCCAGGTTGAGTATCGGCCAGCAGGTCAGGATTCAAGATCCGGTATATCACCGCTGGGACAAGGTTGCGGTTGTCATGGGAATTGACCGGTCCAGGGACTACCAAGTGCGTCTTCCTAGTGGTAGAGTATGGTGGAGGAACCGTCGTTTCCTCCGACGTGTGGAGCTTCCTAGTGTTGACCCTGAAGGTTACTAGTGTGCCCTGAAGAATGCAGTGATGGCTAGGGAAACACTGAGTAACACTGAGTTCGTTTATTGTGGATGAGAGAAATACAAGTGGTGACGCTGTGTGTGCCATGCACGGCTCACACAGTCAGACTGAGGCGCCTTGCCATATGGCAGCCTCGGGGCAATGTTGCCACATAACACGTGCAGTGTTGCCACGTGATAATATATATGAATGCTACTCGGCACAGTAGCTTATGTACAGGGTTGCTACTTGGCACAGTAGCTTACATACATAACCTACATCTCCCTTCCCCCTCACGCTCATAGTCTTTGTCTTGAGCGGACTTCTTAGTCCTAAGTCGCTCCGAGCGTCGAGGTGCACTGTAGGGCGGATCCTCGTGAGGTGTAGATGACTCGTCCTCGGTCAGGGGGCCAGCAGCAGGGGGTGGGACTGGCCGGAGGAAGCGGCGGTTCCTCCACCAGACGCGGCCGCTCGGCATCCTGACCTTGTAGTCCCGCGACCGGCCGACACCCATCACTATGCCCACCTTGTCCCAACGTGTCGTCGTCGGGTCCTGGACGCGGACAAGGGCACCAGTCTCCAGTGGCTGAAGAGGGCGGGCACGGTCGTCATACCGAGCCTTGGCGTCCTGGGCACGTGAAGCGGCGCGGCGGTCGCAGCTCTCGGCTCTGGTCTGCCACTCCTTCGCAAAGGCCTTGGCGTGTGCAGGAACGCAAGAGCGGAGAGGGTGACCATACAGGATCTGGGCAGGGGAGCGTCCTGTGTGGGTGGGAGTGGACGCGGGTTCTGGGCAGCTCCGTGTGGCAGCGCCAGGCGCGTCGCTCGTCGATTCGCGCACCCTGCTGGCGGTGTAACGAGCAGCTGGGATCTGCTCGGGAAAGTCTCTGGGCACCACGCCTAACTCCTTGCAGTGCTCCCACGACAACAAGGGTGTAGCGAGAGTAGGCTGCACGTCGATCCATCCGTGACACGACCTGTCGCCGTAGGTGATCTCTGCTTGAAAGGAGCCCACAGCGTCCGGCATCTGGGAACCGTCCGCATTGTATTACTGCAGCTGCGGCGGTGGTCCCAGGCTGCGTTTGGTGAGGCCCAGTTTCTGGAGGTGCTTCAACCAAATCACCGTAGTATCGGCGCCGGTGTCCGGTATCACCTCGATGTGACCCGACACATCACCGTGTGTGACGGCGACGCGGATAGTAGGGGAAGGGGTAGCCCTGGGGCGTGTGGTCGATTCCACCCTCCTGATGTGACTCCGCTGCTGCTTGGGGCTGCGTGGGCCATCTGGAGGGGGCTGTGTGCGAACCACCCCGAGGGAAGTGCGCTGCTGTCCTCCTCGTCTCGGGCTTTTGGGCTTGGGTTGGCGGCAGCACTTGTCGTAGTGTCCATAGCGACCGCAGGCCTGACACTTGTGGCCTCGTGCAGGGCACCTGTCTGTGTTAGACCAGTGGCCCTTACGGTCACATCCACGACACAGTGCGTCGGCGGCCGGGCAAGTCTTGGGGCCGTGCTGCTTTCCACAGCTGCCACAGGAAGCACTAGGCGGAGGCGTGGAAGGACGTGTGGCAGCCTTCGCGTTGTTGGCCGCCTTCTTATCCTTCTTGTATTGTGAGATAGCTCTCACAGCAGGTGGGGCCCGTAAGGCAGAGGTGGCGGACTTGGTGGCCTCGTATGACCGACATTCAGTCACTACCACCTGGAGTGTGGAGGAAGCGTCCAGGGGGATGAGTCGCTGCATCAACTCTTCGTGCCTGACACCTGTCAAGATCCCGTGCTTGATCCAGGCTTCCTCACATTCCCGGCTGTGCGCCTTGCAGACGTCGATCTCCTCAGACAAACTCTTCAAACGTACAAAAAAGTCGTCAAAGGATTCGTTCTCCGCCTGCTTGCAGCTGGTAAAGGCACGGCGACGCAAAGCCTCGTTGTTCCGACCCTTAACATGCTCCTGTAAAAGGTCGAGCACATCCGTCACTGAAGAGGTAGAGTCGGGAGGCACGTGCAACGTGTGCTCCAAAACTCTCTGGGTCTCCAGCGACAAACACATCCGCAGTTGGATGAGCTGTTTGTTTGGAGGCATGCTGTCAAGGTCCACCATCGTGGAGTAATCTGTCCAACGCCGCCTCCACTCACGAAAAAGCTGAAACGTGACGTCTGGTGAGAGGGCGGGTGGGGGTTGAACAGATGCCTTGGGAGCTGGAGGACGCTGGTGTGGTGGAGGAGGGAGTGTACTGGTGCCTTGAAGCGCGCTACCTGCGAGTGAGGGAGGGTGGGTTAGCGCCAGGGTCGCCAATAGTGCCTCAAAACGCAACTTTTCCTCCACTCTTCGTGTCTCCTCCCTCTGAAAATCCATTTCTCTACGTCGCTCGTCCCGGTCGTCCATCCACCTCAGAATTGTGGCGATGTCCGTCACAGGAGGTGGAGGATGAGAGTCTGCGCCGGGTGGAGGGGAAGGTGGTGGGGAGTCGTGTCTCCCATCTTGACGTTGTCCCTTCTTACCTCCCATCTTTGTGTGTGCGTGGACTGCACTGTTTAATATATAAAGTGGCGCCTCAACAGCTCGAACCACATATATAAGACATAAACAGCACAAAAATCACGCTTATGGTCCAGGTCCACTGTTCTGTCCGTGAGTGAGTGAGTGCGTGCGTGCGTGCGTGTGTGTGTCTCTGAGAGCGGAGCGTGGTGGACGGCGGACTCGGGCGGAGGCAGAGGCAAGACCAGTGTCCCACCGGATGTCGCACGAGAAGGGTGTGCGCCTGCGTGCTCCGTGGGTACCGCAAAAACACAGGCCAATGCACAACTCAGCTCTAGACACACACTAATACACTGACACTAACACTGGCACCGTCACTAAATCGCACTGTGACGGAGCAACACTGCACATCGCGGCGAAACACAGCGCAACACAACACAACACACTGAGTCGACGCGCATCACCGGCAGACGTAACTGTCGGCATTGTTCACACACTTAGTAAGTCCACAGATCCTAGACACTGCGCCATGAAGGTTACTAGTGTGCCCTGAAGAATGCAGTGATGGCTAGGGAAACACTGAGTAACACTGAGTTCGTTTATTGTGGATGAGAGAAATACAAGTGGTGACGCTGTGTGTGCCATGCACGGCTCACACAGTCAGACTGAGGCGCCTTGCCATATGGCAGCCTCGGGGCAATGTTGCCACATAACACGTGCAGTGTTGCCACGTGATAATATATATGAATGCCACTCGGCACAGTAGCTTATGTACAGGGTTGCTACTTGGCACAGTAGCTTACATACATAACCTACAGACCCTTCCTCAGTAGAGTCCCCTTATGTGATGTCTTTACAGTAAATCCGTCCCCACCTTGTGTTTTTGCCCCGGTACTCCGCAGGTCCGAGCGGCTCAGAAACAAAAGGTCCGCTCAAGATGAAACTATGAGCGTATAGGGGGGAGGGAGGTGTATAATATGGACATGAAGTAGTACCTTAAGCTGTGTCATCTTATATTACTCTATTAATTATGTAAAGTTAAGTATTACAGAACATGTATTAATCCTATATAATATTTCCATTTATTATGCACCATGTTATGTATGTGAATTATCATATTTACATAGTATGTATTCAGCTTGTGAATGCTGGTATCTGTACATGCCAGCGCGGAGTGATACAGGTAGTTGAGATCACTAGTCCTTATGGTGTGGAAGCCAGTTTCTTTGTTCCTCTGTATATCTCCCTTACGAGAATAAGAACCTATTTCAAGATAATAAGTGTTTGTGTGTACCCTCAGTAGTGTAGAACATTTTGGGGGTATCAAAGACAAACATAGAAGTCTCACCCCGCCCTCCCCCAACAATCCCCCCATCCCCCCTCTCCACCCACAACCCAGGACCACGGTGTGTAAAGTTAAGGCGTTCGAATTTTAATTGGGTTGAAAATGAAATAATGCATGTGAGGAGAAGAAGAAGAAGATTTCGTTAGGTTACGTTAGGTTACGTTAGGTTAGGTTAGGCTAGATTAGGTTAAGTTACGTTAGGTCTGGTCAGGTTACATTATGCATGAAGGTATTCATTTATATGTATATTTATGATCTACAGGATCGTTTATGGCCAGTCAAAAGCTTCTAGAAAAGATAAATACATAGAAGTTATCACTAATGGCCAATTATCCCTATTTAGTGTAACATACAGTATATATTCGGTGAGTTCCGCTTTTATTTGTTTGTTTTCGTATTATTTAAGTCATATATTTGTTAACATTTAGCTTAGAATAAGTAGATATTATAAAAAAAACATTGAAAAACTCACGTGACTTTGTAACATATAATTAAGTCGAGATAATAATACCAATACCACGTGCTGGTCAAGCTCCGAAAGAGTTGTCCGGGGGTCTAGCTAACCTCTGGTCGGGGCTTGACCAGCACAAAAAAAAAAAAAAAAATTCTTTATTAAACGTGATTTTGGCAACCTGTGGTGTAATAGTCAGCATGCTCGCCTTGCAAGGGAGTGGACCCCTATTCGATTCCCGGACAGAGTGAAACTATGAGCATTTTTTTTTTACGCCATTTGGCTTTCTATTTACCAGTAAATGGGAACCTGGATGTTAATCGATTTGCGGATCTTATTCTGGAATAATGGTTAGCCAGTGCAGTTGCCGAGTTGTCCGGTCTTCTCGGACTATTCATTGAAACTGGGTCATACAACTCGTTAACTTAGGGTGTGGTTGTGGTGTTGGCGACAGATTCTAACACCTTAAACAAATTCACGCCTAGGTTGCTCTAGAGCCGGCCATCCTCGTACACGAAGGGCAACCATTATTGTTACGTGTATAATATTACCATCACTACCACAACCAGCATTATCACTACTATTGTCATCTTCTCAACTATCATCATTCCTTCCCTCTTACTCCTCCTGCCTCCATATTTTAATAATAATCGTCTCAATTATTATTATCATCATTATTTTTATTATTATTATTACCGTATTATTATTATTATTATTATTATTAACAATACAACATGTGGCTGGAACAACAGTAGAAATTAGAAATAAGATAAAAAGTTGTATTAAATTAACAATTAAAGCACAAACAAGAACCACAGGTACAAGTCGATCAGTTTTTTATCATGAGAGAGAGAGAGAGAGAGAGAGAGAGAGAGAGAGAGAGAGAGAGTCCCTGGCTCACTGTTACGTTATGACAAAGTTGTTGGTAAACATATGGTACGGAAATTGTGTTGATACTCTGTCTCTCTCTCTCTCTCTCTCTCTCTCTCTCTCTCTCTCTGTGTGTGTCTCTCTCTCTCTCTCACACACACACACCAACCACAAACAAACAACACATCACAAACAAACAAGCAGGCAACAACACAACACAAACAATAATGACACCACAAAAAACATCATTCTAAAAACAAACAATAAAACAAACAAACAAACATACCAACAAACAATAAAACAAACAAACAAACAAATAAGCAAACAAACAATAGAACGAACAAACGAAGAATAAAACAAAAGAAACAAACAACAAACAAACAAACAAAATATAACAGACAAACAATAAATAAAACAAACAAACAAACAAACAAACAATAAAACAAACATACATAAAACAATCAAACAAACATAAAAACTAAAAAAAAACAGACCCTCTTCAACAAACCACCACCACCAAGGACTTCACTAACCTACCACCTCCACCACCACCTCCTCCAACACTATTTATAATCCCAAAAATTCCCGAAGGTCACTCCTGCCTCGGTGACCTTTGGGGGTTAACACTGCCCACTGGTCTAGATCTGGCGAGAAAACTGCCCCCACGCACTTGTTGGGTGTCACAAAGCGCCTGCTGGGTGATTTAGGTGAGTCTTCCCCCGCCCTTCCCCATCCCCCCTCTCCAACCCAGGGTCACAGTGTGTAAGGTTAAGGCGTTTGAATTTTAATTTAGTTGATGATGATATAAAGCAGAGGAGGAGGAGGAAGAGGAGGAGGAGGAGGAGGAGGAGGAGGATGAAGAACAACAACAACAGCAACAACAACAACAACAACAACTTAACAACAACAAGGAGGGGAGGGAGGAGGAGGCCAGCAGCAACAACAACAGGAGGAGGAGGGAGGAGGAGGAGGGCCATGTAACAACAACAACAACAAGGAGGAGGAGGGAGGAGGCGGGGGCCAACAACAACAACAACAACAACAACAACATCAGGAGGAGGAGGAGGAGGAGGCCAGCAACAACAACAACAGCACTTAACCAAGGGAGGAGGAGGAGGAGGCGGAGGCCAACAACAACAACAACAACAAGAACAACAAGGAGGAGGAGGAGGAGGCGGAGGCCAACAACAACAACAACAACAACAACAACAACAACAACAACAACAAGAGGAAGAAGAAGAAGAAGAAGAAGAAGAAGAAGAAGAAGAAGAAGAAGAAGAAGAAGAAGAAGGCTAGATTACGTTAGACTACGTTAGGTTACGTTAGATTACGTTAGGTTAGGTTAGGCTACATTAGGTTAAGTTACGTTAGGTCTGGTCAGGTTACATTATGCATGAAGGTATTCATTTATATGTATATTTATGATCTACAGGATCGTTTATGCTCAGTCAAAAGCTTCCAGAAAAGATAAATACCTAGAAGTTATCACTAATGGCCAATTATCCCTATTTAGTGTAACATACAGTATATATTAGGTGGAGTTCCGCTTTTATTTGTTTGTTTTCGTATTATTTAAGTCATTTATTTGTTAACATTTAGCTTAGAATAAGTAAATATTATACAAAACAAAACATTGAAAAACTCACAAGTGAATTTGTATCATATAATCAAGTCGAGATAATAATACCAATACCACGTGCTGGTCAAGCTCCGAAAGAGTTGTCCGGGGGTCTAGCTAACCTCTGGTCGGGGCTTGACCAGCACGAAAAAAAAAAAATTTTTTTTACTAAACGTGATTTTGGCAACCTGTGGTGTAATAGTCAGCATGCTCGCCTTGCAAGCGAGTGGACCCCTGTTCGATTCCCGGACAGAGTGAAACTATGAGCATTTTTTTTTAAGTCATTTGGCTTTCTATTTACCAGTAAATGGGAACCTGGATGTTAATCGATTTGCGGATCATATTCTGGAATAATGGTTAACCAGTGCAGTTGCCGAGTTGTCCGGTCTTCTCGGACTATTCATTGAAACTGGGACATACAACTCGTTAACTTAGGGTGTGGTTGTGGTGTTGGCGACAGATTCTAACACCTTAAACAAATTCACGCCTAGGTTGCTCTAGAGCCGGCCATCCTCGTACACGAAGGGCAACCATTATTGTTACGTGTATAATATTACCATCACTACCACAACCAGCATTATCACTACTATTGTCATCTTCTCAACTATCATCATTCCTTCCCTCTTCCTCCTCCTGCCTCCATATTTTAATAATTATCGTCTCAATTATTATTATTATCATCATTATTTTTATTATTATTATTACCGTATTATTATTATTATTATTATTATTATTATTATTATTATTATTATTATTATTATTATTATTATTATTAACAATACAACATGTGGCTGGAACAACAGTAGAAATTAGAAATAAGATAAAAAGTTGTATTAAATTAACAATTAAAACACAAACAAGAACCACAGGTACAAGTCGATCAGTTTTTTATCATGAGAGAGAGAGAGAGAGAGAGAGAGAGAAAGTCCCTGGCTCACTGTTACGTTATGACAAAGTTGTTGGCAAATATATGGTATGGAAATTGTGTTGATACTCTCTCCCTCACACACACACCAACCACAAACAAACAACACATCACAAACAAACAAGCAAGCAACAACACAACACAAAAATAATGACACCACAAAAAACATCATTCTAAAAAACAAACAATAAAACAAACAAAAACAATAAAACAACAACAATAAAACGAAATAAACGAAGAATAAAATAAAAAACAAACAAACACAATAAACAAACAAAACAAAATATAACAGAGCAAAAACAATAAAACAAAACAAACAAACAAACAATAAACAAACAAATATATATAAAAAACATCAAATCAAACAAATATAAAACAAACAAACAGACCCTCTTCAACAAACCACCACCACCAAGGACTTCACTAACCTACCACCTCCACCACCACCTCCTACAACACTATTTATAATCCAAAAACTTCCCAAAGGTCACTCCTGCCTCGGTGACCTTTGGGGGTTAACACTGCCCACTGGTCTAGATCTGGCGAGAAAACTGCCCCCACCCAAAGGTCACTTGTTGGGTGTTACAAAGCGCCTGCTGGGTGTGTTGGGTCATTTAGGTGAGTCCCCCCCTCCCCGCCCTCCCCCAACAATCCCCCATCCCCCCTCTCCACCCACAACCTAGGGCCACGGTGTGTAAGGTTAAGGCGTTCATATTTTAATTGGATTGATGATGAAATAATGCATGCGAGGAGGAGGAAGAGGAGGTGGAGGAGGAGGAGGAGGAGAAGGAGGAGGTGGAGTAGGAGGAGAAGGAGAAGCAGAAGGAGAAGAAGGCTAGATTACGTTAGGTTATGTTAGGATAGGTTAGGCTAGATTAGGTTAGGTTAGGTTAGGTTAGGTTAGGTTAGGTTAGGTTAGGTTAGGTCTGGTCAGGTTACATTATCCATGAAGGTATTCATTTATATGTATATTTATGATCTACAGGATCGTTTATGGCCAATCAAAAGTTTCCAGAAAAGAGAAATACATAGAAGTTATCACTAATGGCCAATTATCCCTATTTAGTGTAACATACAGTATATATTAGGTCGAGTTCTGCTTATATTTGTTTGTTTTCGTATTATTTAAGTCATTTATTTGCTAACATTTAGCTTAGAATAAGTAAATATATAAAAAAAAAATTGAAAAACTCACAAGTGACTTTGTAACATATAATTAAGTCGAGATGATAATCCCAATACCACGTGCTGGTCAAGCTCCGAAAGAGTTGTCCGGGGGTCTAGCTAACCTCTGGTCGGGGCTTGACCAGCACGAAAAAAAAAAAAAAATTTTTTTACTAAACGTGATTTTGCAACTGTAGTAGAAGACAAGTATGCTCGCCTTTGCGGGCAAGCGAGAGTGGACCCCTGTTCGATTCCCGGACGGAGTGAAACTATGGGCATTTTTTTTTACGTCATTTGGCTTTCTATTTACCAGTAAATGGGAACCTAGATGTTAATCGATTTGCGGATCTTATTCTGGAATAATGGTTAGCCAGTGCAGTTGCCGAGTTGTCCGGTCTTCTCGAACTATTCATTGAAACTGGGTCATACAACTCGTTAACTTAGGGTGTGGTTGTGGTGTTGACGACAGATTCTAACACCTTAAACAAATTCACGCCTAGGTTGCTCTAGAGCCGGCCAACCTCGTACACAAAGGGCAACCATTATTGTTACGTGCGTAATATTACCATCACTACCACAACCAGCATTATCACGACTATTGTGATCTTCTCAACTATCATCATTCCTTCCCTCTTCCTCCTCCTGCCTCCATATTTTAATATTTATCGTCTCAATTATTATTTTTATTATTATTATTACCGTATTATTATTATTATTATTAACAATACAACATGTGGGTGGAACAACAGTAGAAATTAGAAATAAGATAAAAAGTTGTATTAAATTAACAATTAAAACACAAACAAGAACCACAGGTACAAGTCGATCAGTTTTTTATCATAAGAGAGAGAGAGAGAGAGAGAGAGAGAGAGAGAGAGAGAGAGAGAGAGTCCCTGGCTCAATTGTTGTTATGACAAAGAGCTGGTAAATATATGATATAGGAAATGTTGATTCTCTCTCTCTCACACACACGCACCAACCACAAACAAACAACACATCACAAACAAACAAGCAAGCAACAACACAACACAAACAATAATGACACCACAAAAAACATCATTCTAAAAAACAAACATAAAAACAATAAAACAAACATACCAACAAACAAACAATCAAACAAACAAAGAATAAAACGAACAAACGAAGAATAAAACAAAACAAACAATAAAACAAACAAACAAACAATAAAACAAACATACATACATAAAAACAATCAAACATAAAAACAATAAAAAAACAGACCCTCTTCAACAAACCACCACCACCAAGGACTTCACTAACCTACCACCTCCACCACCACCTCCTACAACACTATTTATAATCCCAAAACTAGACAAAGGTCACTCCTGCCTCGGTGACCTTTGGGGGTTAACACTGCCCACTGGTCTAGATCTGGCGAGAAAACTGCCCCCACCCAAAGGTCACTTGTTCGGTGTCACAAAGCGCCTGCTGGGTGATTTAGGTGAGTCTTCCCCCGCCCTCCCCCATCCCCCCTCTCCAACCCAGGGTCACAGTGTGTAAGGTTAAGGCGTTTGAATTTTAATTTAGTTGATGATGATATATAGCGGAGGAGGAGGAGGAGGAGGAGGAGGAGGAGGACAACAAGAACATGAAGAACAAGAAGAAGAAGAAGAAGGCTAGATTACGTTAGGTTATGTTAGGTTAGGTTAGGCTACATTAGGTTAAGTTAGGTTAGGTCTGGTCAGGTTACATTATGCATGAAGGTATTCATTTATATGTATAATTATGATCTACAGGATCGTTTATGGCCAGTCAAAGGCTTCTAGAAAGGAGAAATACATAGAAGTTATCACTAATGGCCAATTATCCCTATTTAGCGTAACATACAGTATATATTAGGTGGAGTTCCACTTTTATTTGTTTGTTTTCGTATTTTCTAAGTCATTTATTTTTTAACATTTAGCTTAGAATAAGTAAATATTATACAAAACAAAACATTGAAAACTCACAAGTGAATTTGTAACACATAATCAAGTCCAGATAATAATACCAATACCACGTGCTGGTCAAGCTCCGAAAGAGTTGTCCGGGGTCTAGCTAACCTCTGGTCGGGGCTTGACCAGCACGAAAAAAAAAAAAATTATTAAACGTAATTTTGGCAACCTGTGGTGTAATAGTCAGCATGCTCGCCTTGCAAGCGAGTGGACCCGTGTTCGATTCCTGGACAGAGTGAAACTATGAGCATTTTTTTTTACGTCATTTGACTTTCTATTTACCAGGAAATGGGAACCTGGATGTTAATCGATTTGCGGATCTTATTCTGGAATAATGGTTAGCCAGTGCAGTTGCCGAGTTGTCTGGTCTTCTCGGACTATTCATTGAAACTGGGTCATACAACTCGTTAACTTAGGGTGTGGTTGTGGTGTTGGCGACAGATTCTAACACCGTAAACAAATTCAAGCCTAGGTTGCTCTAGAGCCGGCCATCCTCGTACACGAAGGGCAACCATTATTGTTACGTGTATAATATTACCATCACTACCACAACCAGCATTATCACTACTATTGTCATCTTCTCAACTATCATCATTCCTTCCCTCTTCCTCCTCCTGCCTCCATATTTTAATAATTATCGTCTCAATTATTATTATTATCATCATTATTTTTATTATTATAATTACCGTATTATTATTATTATTATTATTATTATTAACAATACAACATGTGGCTGGAACAACAGTAGAAATTAGAAATAAGATAAAAAGTTGTATTAAATTAACAATTAAAACACAAACAAGAACCACAGGTACAAGTCGATCAGTTTTTTATCATGAGAGAGAGAGAGAGAGAGTGAGAGAGAGAGAGAGAGAGAGAGAGTCCCTGGCTCACTGTTACGTTATGACAAAGTTGTTGGTAAATATATGGTATGGAAATTGTGTTGATACTCTCTCTCTCACACACACAACAACCACAAACAAACAACACATCACAAACAAACAAGCAAGCAACAACACAACACAAACAATAATGACACCACAAAAAACATCATTCTAAAAAACAAACAATAAAACAAACAAAATCAATAAAACAAACAAACATACCAACAAACAATAAAACAAACAAACATACCAACAAACAAAAAACAAACAAACAATCAAACAATAAAACGAACAAACGAAGAATTAAACAAAACAAACAAACAATAAAACAAACAAACAAACAAACAGTAAAACAAACAAACATACATAAAAACAATCAAACAAACATAAAAACAATAAAAAAACAGACCCTCTTCAACAAACCACCACCACCAAGGACTTCACGAACCTACCACCTCCACCACCACCTCCTACAACACTATTTATAATCCCAAAACTTCCCAAAGGTCACTCCTGCTTCGGTGACCTTTGGGGGTTAACACTGCCCACTGGTCTAGATCTGGCGAGAATACTGCCCCCACCCAAAGGTCACTTTTTGGGTGTCACAAAGCGCCTGCTGGGTGATTTAGGTGAGTCTTCTCGCGCCCTCCCCCATCCCCCCTCTCCAACCCAGGGTCACAGTGTGTAAGGTTAAGGCGTTTGAATTTTAATTTAGTTGATGATGATATATAGCGGAGGAGGAGGAGGAGGAGGAGGAGGAGGAGGACAACAAGAACATGAAGAACAAGAAGAAGAAGAAGAAGGCTAGATTACGTTAGGTTATGTTAGGTTAGGTTAGGCTACATTAGGTTAAGTTAGGTTAGGTCTGGTCAGGTTACATTATGCATGAAGGTATTCATTTATATGTATAATTATGATCTACAGGATCGTTTATGGCCAGTCAAAGGCTTCTAGAAAGGAGAAATACATAGAAGTTATCACTAATGGCCAATTATCCCTATTTAGCGTAACATACAGTATATATTAGGTGGAGTTCCACTTTTATTTGTTTGTTTTCGTATTTTCTAAGTCATTTATTTTTTAACATTTAGCTTAGAATAAGTAAATATTATACAAAACAAAACATTGAAAACTCACAAGTGAATTTGTAACACATAATCAAGTCCAGATAATAATACCAATACCACGTGCTGGTCAAGCTCCGAAAGAGTTGTCCGGGGTCTAGCTAACCTCTGGTCGGGGCTTGACCAGCACGAAAAAAAAAAAAATTATTAAACGTAATTTTGGCAACCTGTGGTGTAATAGTCAGCATGCTCGCCTTGCAAGCGAGTGGACCCGTGTTCGATTCCTGGACAGAGTGAAACTATGAGCATTTTTTTTTACGTCATTTGACTTTCTATTTACCAGGAAATGGGAACCTGGATGTTAATCGATTTGCGGATCTTATTCTGGAATAATGGTTAGCCAGTGCAGTTGCCGAGTTGTCTGGTCTTCTCGGACTATTCATTGAAACTGGGTCATACAACTCGTTAACTTAGGGTGTGGTTGTGGTGTTGGCGACAGATTCTAACACCGTAAACAAATTCAAGCCTAGGTTGCTCTAGAGCCGGCCATCCTCGTACACGAAGGGCAACCATTATTGTTACGTGTATAATATTACCATCACTACCACAACCAGCATTATCACTACTATTGTCATCTTCTCAACTATCATCATTCCTTCCCTCTTCCTCCTCCTGCCTCCATATTTTAATAATTATCGTCTCAATTATTATTATTATCATCATTATTTTTATTATTATAATTACCGTATTATTATTATTATTATTATTATTATTAACAATACAACATGTGGCTGGAACAACAGTAGAAATTAGAAATAAGATAAAAAGTTGTATTAAATTAACAATTAAAACACAAACAAGAACCACAGGTACAAGTCGATCAGTTTTTTATCATGAGAGAGAGAGAGAGAGAGTGAGAGAGAGAGAGAGAGAGAGAGAGTCCCTGGCTCACTGTTACGTTATGACAAAGTTGTTGGTAAATATATGGTATGGAAATTGTGTTGATACTCTCTCTCTCACACACACAACAACCACAAACAAACAACACATCACAAACAAACAAGCAAGCAACAACACAACACAAACAATAATGACACCACAAAAAACATCATTCTAAAAAACAAACAATAAAACAAACAAAATCAATAAAACAAACAAACATACCAACAAACAATAAAACAAACAAACATACCAACAAACAAAAAACAAACAAACAATCAAACAATAAAACGAACAAACGAAGAATTAAACAAAACAAACAAACAATAAAACAAACAAACAAACAAACAGTAAAACAAACAAACATACATAAAAACAATCAAACAAACATAAAAACAATAAAAAAACAGACCCTCTTCAACAAACCACCACCACCAAGGACTTCACGAACCTACCACCTCCACCACCACCTCCTACAACACTATTTATAATCCCAAAACTTCCCAAAGGTCACTCCTGCTTCGGTGACCTTTGGGGGTTAACACTGCCCACTGGTCTAGATCTGGCGAGAATACTGCCCCCACCCAAAGGTCACTTTTTGGGTGTCACAAAGCGCCTGCTGGGTGATTTAGGTGAGTCTTCTCGCGCCCTCCCCCATCCCCCCTCTCCAGATTGTCACCCGCCTGTCTCTGTGAAGCCAGACACAAACATGTGTATTGGGGAGAGGGGGGGGGGGTCAGGATCAAACTGCCGTGAATCCCATCTCAATGTTGAATACAATGTTGAATAAAATCTGCGACTGTCAAACAAAACCTTAAAACTGCAATCAGAAAAGAGCTTATTGATGAACTTGAAGCCAATAGACAAGTGCAAACAGGTCCTAGCCAATCCATTGTTTACCATGATGAGATGTATCAAGTAAACATGTATATGGAGCAAGTAACAAGATAACTAGATTACAAGATCTTGTAACCGCTAGATTAAGGTTAGGATATAAGTACCTCTGGGAATATGTTCCTCAAGCAGATATGAACAAGACTAAATGTAAAGTGTGTGGCCAGACACATAGCCACATACTCCAACACTACGTCTTAGACTGTGAAAAAATAGAACCTTATAGGGATAGAACCAAGCACACTGTGTATGCAACGGCACAGCGCTTCATCTCTGATGACAAGATAGCTGATATACTAAGGCTGTATCCACACTTCGCATCTCGGACTTGAGCAGACTTCTATGTGCCGACTTAAACAAACAATATACTGTTAATACTCTGTAACACTTAATGCCATGATATCCTGACCACTGGGGTGTGAGAAACACCCTTTGTGGCCTCTATTCTGTAATCCTTTTTGTGCTACCGTTCGCAGGATGAGTGTGGGTTGTATGTATGTATAATTGATTGTACTCAGTTTATGTTTTTTTTCATTGTATAACTCAATGTTTACCTCGTGTGTTGTTTATTATGATATATGTCGAGTGTCTGTTTGGCCTGAATATATCCACTCCCCCAAGCTATTTCCCGGTACAATGTAGACTGACAGAAAATACACAAATTTAACCTAACGCTTAAGCTAACCAAACCTAATGCTAAAACCTAATGCTAACCGAACCTAATCCTAACCGAACCTAATGCTAACCGAACCTTACCTAACGCTACCCAAACTAACCTAACCAAAAGTTACCTAACCTAATCTACTTAACCTAACCTCTGGCCTAATTTGTCCCAGGATTACCCTTTGTTACGTTTTACCACTGATGACTATTGACGTGTCCACGTGTTGACCCGTGTATGGTAATTGGTGTAGGGGGAGGGACGCCACTTAGGAGTTTACTGTATATTTATTGTTTCTGGAGAGAGAGAGAGGAGGGAAAAGTCGAGAGGATGAATCAGAGAGCAGCAGAGGGAGAATGAAAGAGAGACAGGAGAAAGGAGAGAGAGAGAAAAGTGAAAGAAGGAAAAAGAAAGAGGGAAAAGAGGAAGAAGGAAAAATAGAGAGAGAGAGAGAGAGAGGATCACATAATTGAAAAGACAGAAGGACAGATAGACACCTCCCCCTCCAAGACCTGGCAAAAATAGGCGCACACTATATCAACAACTCCCAGGAGTGGGAGAAACGCCAGTTTGTGTCTTAGGCCATTTGACGCAACGTTAGTAAGGATACGCCAGGGCTCTTCAGGGGCCGAATAGCGCAAAACACACACACACACACAGAGAGAGAGAGAGAGAGAGAGAGAGAGAGAGAGAGAGAGAGAGAGAGAGAGAGAGAGAGACCCACTGTTGATAAAGGAACCTTGAGCATCACTCCTATACATTACTGACGAAGAAAAAGTAATAATAACTTTTAGAAAATTCAGAGACCCGCAGACCCACGAACACACAAGACCCGAGCCATTTATCACCACACACTGAAGGACCATGACATACCAACCTGGGGGGTCTTGTGTCTGTCTGTCTATTTGATATATTCATCTGTCTAAGTGTATGTCCATTTCATTATATATTTATTCGTGTATTTATCTCTGTCTGTCTGCCTGTTTGGTCGTTTATCAAAATTATCAAACAGCAGGTGGAGTGGGGAGGGAGAGGGGGGGGCGATGATTCGCAGTTTCGCCACCTAGTCCATTAAGTTAACCTAACATTAAACTAATGTAACCTAACATAACGCAAAGCTAACCAAACCAAACCAAACCAAACATTAACCTGCCCTATCTTTATAACACTTATCCTAACATTAACCGGATATCATAAAGTTAAGGAGCCATCCCTTGTTTCAACCTAACCAAACCTAACCTAATTAAAACCTAATCTAACCTAATTTAATCCAATTTAACCTAACGTAACCTAACCTAACTCAATCTAACTTAAACTAGCCTAACCCCCCGTTTAGAGTTAAGGTACTTAATCACCAAGCGAAATATGCGGGGACTCCTAGCCTTCAAGAGATCCCTAACACAACCTAACATCATCATCATCTACTTAATTAATAAAACCTAACTTAACCTAAACTAACCTAACCCTCGGAAGGAGTTAGTGAGGGCTGCGTGCTATCTCCAGGACTGCATAATCACTGATCAAAAATTTATAATGAGAAAAGTTATAAGAAACGATGAAGGACTAAAAGTTAATGGTAACGTAGTATCAAATATTCGATATGCAGATGATACTGGTCTGAACTCGGGATAGTGAAGAGACGGTATTAAACTATGATGAACAAGACTAGTGGCCAAGACGGTGAATAATGTGGCCTAGGGTTAATGCTGTATATAAAGACGGGAATAATGGTTATTTTTAATGTCAAACCAAATCCTAAAAGATGATGACAGAGAACTTAACCCAGCTGTTATAACCTTTAACGATGGTTTAAGCTATAAATCTTTAAGGACATTGGTTTAAACAATAACATTCGAAGGACGATAATTAAAGCTAAAAATCCTCAAGAGGTTAGTTATTGCATCATCCTGAATGGTGGAAACTATTGTGTATTTTGTAAGTAAACATTATGTGTGATGGTCGACCTACGTGCCCCGCCAGCAGGGAAGACAGCAGTAATGTACGACACAGTGGTAGGTAAGAAACATTGTCTTGGGTCGTAAGGTAAGGGCGACCACACCTGCCACAAGTCACACGCCCATCCGAGGACAGGATGAAATGTGTGTGTGTCCGGAGAATGGTGGGCGGGGCGCACAGACACGTGTAAGGAGCTTGTAAATGGATCTTTGGCTACGTGTGTGGTGGCCGCCGTGGACACGGGGAAGGGGAGGGAGTGTGGAGACCAGCCGACCTTCACTAATTACGGGAAGAATATATGTGAGAGTCTATCGACGAAGTAATAGTCTGTCGGTGGAGTGAGTAAGTAAGTAAATGTGTGTGTGATCGGCTGGTGTCGTCGGGGCACAGTCAGGGGTCTACCATAAAACACACTGCCAGTACTGGTAATGAGCAGCGTCTGGCCTTCTCCTCACAGTCATAAAACTCCTTCGCCAGACGTACGGTCGCCTTTGACACACAAAAATGCAATCATTCATTAAAACGTAATTGGCTATAAACTTTGGAGTGTAAAATACCCATTTATTGTGAACTTAACAAATTGGTAAATCAGGTGTGTTTATGTAAGCTTGGGTCAGTGGTGTTAAATTTACTGCTGACTAATTATATTATTTTTAAACCAGTATTTATATGTTATTATTACAGTTAAAGTTAAGTCGTTATCATATTTAAAGGTCATCATCATTATCACCATTCATCATCATCATCATGTAAAGTATTAATAAAAATGAAAAAATACGTAACGTATACCAGAACTAAAACGTTTGCCGGATATATGAACTAAACCGTCTGCCGGATATATGAACTAAAACATTTGCCGGATATATGAACTAAACCGTCTGCCGGATATATGAACTAAAACATTTGCCGGATATATGAACTAAAACATTTGCCGGATATATGAACTAAAACATTTGCCTAATATATGAACTGAAACATTTGCCGGATATATGAACTAAAACATTTGCCGAATATATGAACTGAAACATTTGCCGGATATATGAACTAAAACATTTGCCGGATATATGAACTAAAACATTTGCCGGATATATGAACTAAAACATTTGCCGGATATATGAACTAAAACATTTGCCGGATATATGAACTAAATATATTTGCCGGATATATGAACGAAAACATTTGCCGGATATATGAACTAAACCGTCTGCCGGATATATGAACTAAAACATTTGCCGGATATATGAACTAAAACATTTGCCGGATATATGAACTAAATATATTTGCCGGATATATGAACGAAAACATTTGCCGGATATATGAACTAAAACGTTTGCCGGATATATAAACTAAATCGTCTGCCGGATATATGAATTAAAACATTTGCCGGATATATGAACTAAAACATTTGCCGGATATATGAACTAAAACATTTGCCGGATATATGAACTAAACCGTTTGCCGGAGATATGAACTAAACCGTTTGCCGGAGATATGAACTAAACCGTTTGCCGGAGATATGAACTAAAACATTTGCCGGATATATGAACTAAAACATTTACCGGCGATATGAAATAAAACATTTGCCGGATATATGGACTAAAACATTTGCCGGATATATGAACTAAAACATTTGCCGGATATATGAACTAAACCGTTTGCCGGAGATATCATATAAAAAACCCTAACTACAGAACCAGTTAAGTGACGTGCCGTGTTATGGACTCTTCTGGAACTGTGATTACAATAATTATTCTCACACGACGCAGTGACGTCACGCGGACAATGGCGGAGATCAGCTGACGTCGACTGTTATTACTGTATAACTGAATACGTGTAATACCATTGAGAAGAGAAGAGAAGAGAGAAATCATTAACAACAGGTACCAAACAAAACTCACTAGACCATTACATGTTCCCGCCGCCTATACAGTAGAGCAACATAGGTAATTATCCATTCATATAAACATTGGTGGCCGCTCCTTCACCCGGACTTATACGGCAATTCATTTGATTTATTTCCCAGTCTGACCAGTGGCTGTCCAGTAGTCTCTTAAAGTATAAACATGCTCAGGATTCAAAGTGTACTTGTATCTGTCCTGTTAAGTGTACTTGTATCTGTCCTCTTAAGTGTACTCGTATCTGTCCTGTTAAGTGTACTTATATCTGTCCTGTTAAGTGTACTTGTATCTGTCCTCTTAAGTGTACTTGTATCTGTCCTCTTAAGTGTACTCGTATCTATAGTGTTAAGTGTACTTGTATCTGTCCTGTTAAGTGTAATTGCATCTGTCCTGTTAAGTGTACTTGTATCTGTCTTGTTAAGTGTACTTGTATCTGTCCTCTTAAGTGTACTCGTATCTGTCCTGTTAAGTGTACTTGCATCTGTCCTGTTAAGTGTACTTGTATCTGTCTTGTTAAGTGTACTTGTATCTGTCTTGTTAAGTGTACCTGTATCTGTCCTGTTAAGTGTAATTGCATCTATCCTGTTAAGTGTACTTGTATCT
>NW_024737871.1:0-33160 GCF_018991925.1 Homarus americanus | reverse complement strand
TGGTCGTGGGTTTTATAATCGTAGTCATGGTTGTTATAATACTAGTAGTGGTTGTTATATTCATAGTCGTGGTTGTTATAATCATGGTCGTGGTTATGATCATAGTCGTGGTTGTTATAATCATGGTCGTTGTTGTTATAATCATAGTCGTGGTTGTAATGATCATAGTCATAGGTGTTGTAATCATGAAATCATGGTCGTGGGTGTTATAACCATTGTCGTGGTTGTTATAATCATGGTCGTGGATGTTATAATCATGGTCGTGCTGGTTATAATCATGGTTGTGGTTGTTATAATCATGATCGTGGTTGTTATAATCATATTCGTGGTTGTTATAATCATAGTCGTGATTGTTATAATCCGTATTCGTAGTAGTTATAATCATGGTCGTGGTTATGATCATGGTCGTAGTTGCTATATTCATGGTCGTGGGTGTTTTAATAATAGTCGTGGTTGTTATAATGATAGTCGTGGTTGTTATAATCATAGTCGTGGTTGTTAGAATCATGTTCGTTGTTGTTATAATCATTGTCGTGGTTGTTGTAATCATGTTCGTGGTTAAGATTATAGTCGTAGTCGTTATAACTATGGTCGTGGGTGTTGTAATCATAGTCGTGATTGTTATAATCATAGTCGTGGTTGTTATAATCATAGTTGTGGTTGTTATAATTATGTTCGTGGTTGTTATAATTGTGGTCGTGGTTATGAGCATGGTCGTAGTTGTTATAATCATGGTCGTGGGTGTTATAATCATAGTGGTGGTTGTTATAATCATAGTCGTTGTTGTTATAATCATGGTCGTGGCTTTTATAATCATGGTCGAGGTTGTTATAATCATGGTCGTGGTTGTTATAATCATGGTCGTTTATGATCATAGTCGTTGTTGTTATAATCATGGTCGTGGTTGTTATAATCATGATCGTGGTTGTTATAATCATAGTAGTGGTTGTTTTGATCATAGTCGTTGTTGTTATAATCATGGTCGTGGTTGTTATATTCATGATCCTGGTTGTTATAATCATATTAGTGGGTGTTAGAATCATAGTCGTGGTTGTTATAATCATGGTCGTGGTTGTTATAATCATGGTCGAGGTTGTTATAATCATGGTCGTGGTTGTTATGATCATGGTCGTAGTTGTTATATTCATGGTCGTGGGTGTTATAATCATAGTCGTGGTTGTTATAATCATGGTCGTGGGTTTTATAATCATAGTCGTGGTTATTATAATCATGGTCGTGGTTGTTATAATCATGGTTGAGGTTGTTTTAATCATGGTCGTGGTTGTTGTAATCATGGTCGTGGTTATGATCATGGTCGTAGTTGTTATAATCATGGTCGTGGGTTTTATAATCGTAGTCGTGGTTGTTATAATCATAGTAGTGGTTGTTATATTCATAGTCGTGGTTGTTATAATCATGGTCGTGGTTATGATCAGAGTCGTGGTTGTTATAATCATGGTCGTGGTTGTTATAATCATGGTCGTGAGTGTTATAATCATGGTCGTAGTTGTTATAATCATATTAGTGGTTGTTATAATCATGGTCGTGGATGTTATAATCATGGTCGTGCTGGTTATAATCATGGTTGTGGTTGTTATAATCATGATCGTGGTTGTTATAATCATAGTCGTGGTTGTTATAATCATAGTCGTGATTGTTATAATCATGGTCGTAGTAGTTATAATCATGGTCGTGGTTATGATCATGGTACGTAGTTGCTATTCATGGTCTTGGGTGTTTTAATAATAGTCGTGGTTGTTATAATCATAGTTGTGGTTGTTATAATCATGTTCGTGGTTGTTATAATTATGGTCGTGGTTATGATCATGGTCGTAGTTGTTATAATCATGGTCGTGGGTGTTATAATCATAGTGGTGGTTGTTATAATCATAGTCGTTGTTGTTATAATCATGGTTCTGGTTGTTATAATCATGGTCGTGGCTTTTATAATCATGGTCGAGGTTGTTATAATCATGGTCGTGGTTGTTATAATCATGGACGTGGTTGTTATAATCATGTATTCATGGTCGTGGGTGTTATAATCATAGTCGTGGTTGTTATAATCATGGTCGCGGGTTTTGGCAATCATACGTGGGTTGCTATAATCATGGTCGGTTGTTATAACTGGGCGGTTGAGGTTGTTTAATCATGGTCGGGTTGTTGCAATCATGGTCGTGGTTATGATCATGGTCGTAGTTATAATCATGGTCGGGTTTTATAATCGTAGTCGGTTGTTATAATCATAGTAGTGGTTGCTGCGGTCTATAGTCGCGGGTTGTTATAATCATGGTCGGTTATGATCAGAGTCGTGGTTGTTATAATCATGGTCGTTGTTGCTATAATCATAGTCGTGGCTGTAATGATCAATGTAGGTGTTGTAAATCATGGTCGTGGTTGGTAATTCGCGTCGGGTGTTATAAACCATTGTCGTGGTTGTTAAGTAATCATGGTCGTGGTTGCTACAACTCGCGGTCGTGGGCAAGGCAACCATTGTCGGTTGTTATAATCATGGTCGCGGTTGTCATAATCATGGTCGGTTGTTATAATCATGGCCGCGGTGCGTTAGCAATCATTGTCGTGGTTGTTATAATCATGGTCGTGGTTGTTATAACTGGCGGTCGTGGCTGTTGGTAACTGGCGGTCGTGTGGGCCATATAATCAAGGTCGTGGTTGTCATAATCATGGTCATGAAGTTGTTATAACTGGTAGTCGTGGTTGTTATAATCATGGTCGTGGTTATATAACCGCGTCGTGGTTGTTATAATCATGGTCTTGTGGTTATAATCATGATTGTGATGTTATAATTGCGATTGTGGTTGGAAATCATAGTCGGTTGTTATAATCATGGTTATGGTTGATATAACCGGGCCAGTCAAGGCCGTTATAATCATGGTCGTATGTGTTATAATCATAGTCGTGTTTGTTATAATCATGGTCGTGTGTTGTTATAATCATGGTCGTGGTTGTTATGTTTTGGGCCGCGAAGTTGTTATAATCATGGTCGGGTTTTATAATCATATAGTTGTGGTTGTTATAATCATAGTCGTGGTTGTTATAATCATGGTCGTGGCTATAATCATGGGCGGTCGTGGTTGTTACAATAATTAATGTGGGTTGCGATCATAATCGTGGTTGTTATAATCATGGTCGTGGTTGTTATAATCATGATCGTGGCTGTTATAACTGCTATTCGTGGTTGTTATAACTGCGTCGTGGTTGTTATAATCATGTTCGTGGTTGTTATACCGCGGTCGTGGTTAAGTTGTATTCATGGTCGTGGCTAAGACTGCGGTCGTTGTCGTTATAATCAAGGTCGTGGGTGTTGTAATCATAGTCGTGGTTGTTAGCAATCATAGTCGGCTATATTCATAGTCCTGGCTGTTATAATCATGGTCGGTTGTTATAATTATGGTCGGCCGCGACTGCTATGGTCGTAGTTGTTATAATCATGGTAGAGGTGTCAGTAACTGGCAGTCGGTTGTTATAATCATAGTCGGTTGTTATAATCTTAATGGTTGTTATAATCATGGTCGGTTACACTAAGGGTCGAAGCTGTTATACGATGGTCGGGTGCTATAACTCATAGTCGAGGTTATTACTATTATAGTCGTGATTTTATAATCATGGTCGCGATTTTATAATCATCACGGTTGTTATATAATCATGGTCGTGGATGTTATAACTCGGGCGGTCGTGTTGTTGGTAATCATAGTCGGTTGTTATAATCATAAATGGCTGCAATGATCATAACAGGTGTTATAATCATGGTCGTGGCTGTTATAATCATGGTCGTGGATGCTATAACCATTGTCGGCTGTTAATCATGGTCGTGTTTATGACTCATATAGTCGGCTTATATAATCATGCGATCGTGGTTGTTATAATCATAGTAGTGGTTGTTTTGACTAGTCGGGGCCGTTATAATATGGTCAGTTGTTATAATCATGGTCGGGTGTTATAACCATTGTCGTGGTTGTTATAATTATGGTCGTTGCTGTCATAATCATGGTCGTGGTTGTTATATCATGGTCGTGTGTTATAAAACTACTGTCGTGGTTGTTATAATCATGGTCGTGGTTGTTATAAAACATGGTCGTGGTTGTTATAATCATGATCGTATTGCTGGCAAACATGATCGTGGTTGTTATAATCATGGTTGCGGTTGTTAATCATAGTCTTACGTTATAAATCATAGTCGTGGTTGTTATAATCATGGTCGGGTTGTTATAACTGCTATCGGTTGTTATAATCATGGTCGTGGTTGTTATAATCATAGTCGTGGTTGTTATAATCATGGTCGTGGTGGTTAAGTAATCATGGTTGTGGTTGTTTATAACTGATTGTGGCTGGTAATCATAGTCGGTTGTTATAATCATGGTTATGGCGTTATAATCATATCAAGGTTGCTATAATCATGGTCGTGCTTGTTAAGTAATCATAATCGTGGCTGTTATAACTGGCGGTCGTGTGTTATAATGATGGTCGGTTGTTACAATCATTGCCGTGGTTAAGATCATGCGTCGCAGTCGTTATAATCATGGCCGGGCAAGGTAATCATAAATGGGTTGTTACAATCATAGGCGTGGTTGTTATAATCATGGTCGTGGCTGGGTTATAATCATATTCGTGGTTGTTATATTCATAGTCCTGGTTGTTTTAATCATGGTTGTGGTTGTTATAACTGCGATTAAAAAGTTGGTAAATCATAGTCGTGGTTGTTATAATCATGGTTATGGTTGTTATAATCATAGTCAAGGTTGTTATAATCATGGTCGGTTGTTATAATCATGGTCGTGGTTGTTACAATCATTGTCGTGGGTTAAGACCGCGGTCGTAGTCGTTATAATCATGGTCGTGGTGTTGTAATCTATAGTTAGGTTGTTGGTGAATCGGCGGTTCGTGTTGTTATATTCATAAAGTCCTGGTTGTTTTTTAATCATGGTCGTGGTTATTATAATCATGGTCGGTTATGATCATGGTCAAAGTTGTTATAATCATGGTCGAGGGTGTTATAATCATAGTCGCGGGTTGTTGGTGAACCATATTCGTGGTTGTTATAATCAGGCGGTCGTGGTTGTTATAATTTGGCGGTCGTGGCTGCTATGGGCGGTCGAGTTTGTTATAAATTGGCGATCGTGGTTGTTATAATCATAGTCGTTGTTATAATCAGTCGGGTTGTTATAATCATGTTCGCGGTTGTTATACTATGGTCGTGGTTATGATCATGGTCGTAGTTGTTATAATCATGGTCGGGTGTTATAATCATAGTCGTGGTTGTTATAATCATAGTCGTTGTTGTTATAAATCATGGTCGTGGTTAAGTAACTGGGGCGGTCGTGGCTTTTATAATCATGGTCGAGGTTGTTATAATCGGCGGTCGTGGTTATACACCGCGGTCGAGGTTGTTTAACTGCTGGCGGTCAGCGGTTGCTGTAATTCATGGTCGTGGTTGCGATCATGGTCGTAGTTGTTATAAATCATGGTCGTGGTGCTATAATCGTTGTCGGTTGTTATAATCATATCGTGGTTAGCATTCATAGTCGTGGTTGTTTTAATCATGTGGTCGGTTATGATCATAGTCCTGGTTGTTATAATCATGGTCGTGGTTGTTATAATCATGATCGTGGCTAAGGCAAATCAGCAGTAGTGGTTGTTTTGGATCATAGTCGGTTGTTATTATCATGGTCGTGGTTGTTATAATCAAGCGGTCGGCGGTTGTTTTAACTGGCGGTCGTGGTTGTTATAATCGTGGTCGTGGGTGTTATAATCATAGTCGGCGTTATAATCATGGTCGTGGTTGTTATAATCATGGTCGAGGTTGTTTTAATCATGGTCGGGTTGTTGTAATCATGGGTCGTTGTCGCGATCATGGTCGTAGTTGTTATAATCATGGTCTTGCGTTAATCGTAGTCGTGGTTGTTATAATCATGGTCGCGGTTGGCGATCATAGTCGGTTGTTTTAACTGCGGTCGTGGTTGTTATAACTGGCGATCGTTTGTTATAATCAATCATAGTCATGGTAGTTATAACTGTAATCATAGTCGCGGCGTTGTTATAATCAATCATAGTCGTGGTTGTTATAATAATGGTCGTGGCTGGTTATATTCATGGTCGTGGGTAAGTATACCATAGTCGGTTGTTATAATCATGGTCGGGTTGTTTTCAATCATGGTCGTGGTTATGACCGGCGGTCGCAATTGGCAACCCGCTATCGCGGGTGCAGCAACTGGCGAAGTCGTAAGCCAGCGAATCAGCATAGCCTTGCTGTTGCCAATCATGGTCGGGTTGTTATAACTGGCGGTCGTGTTGTTCTAACTGGCGGTCGTGGTTGTTATAATCATGGTCGGATTGTTATAATCATGATCGTGGCTGACAGCAATCATAGTCTTCGGTTTTGGTAACTGCGGTCGTGGTTTTATAAATCACGGTCGTGGTTGTTATAACTGCTGGTCGTGGTTGTTAAATCATGGTCGAGGCCGTTATAATCATGGTCGCGGTTGTTGCTAATCATGGTCGTGTTGGCGATCATAGTCGTGAAGCCACATAACGGTTTTGGTTGGGCAATCATGGTCGTGGTGCTTATAATCATGGTTGTGGTTGCTATAATCATGGTTGTGGTTGGTAATCACAGTCGCGGGTTGTTATAACTGCTACTCGTAAGCGCATCGCGCCCATTTTACAATCATGGTCTTGGCGCAGTTATAACCAAGTAGCTTCCAGGTAAGCTTGTTATATAATCATAGTCGTGGTTTTTGCACCGCGGTCGTGGTTTTTATAATCATTGTCGCGGTTTTTATAATCATGGTCGGCGCAGTAACTGGTCGAGGTTGTTATAACCGCGGTCGTGGCTGTTATAATCATGGCTATGGTTATGATCATAGTCGTGGTTGTTATAATCATGATCGTGGTTGTTATAATCATGGTCGTGGTGGTTATAATCATGGTTGTGGCTGTTATAATCATGGCTGTGGCTGGTAATCATAGTCGCGGTTGTTATAATCATAGTCGAGGTTGTTATAATCATGGTCGTAAGTATAACTGCCATTGTCATGGTTGCTATAATCGGGCGGTCGTGGCTGATATAATCATAGTCGGCTGTTATAATCAGCGGTCGTGGTGGCTATAATCATGGTTGCTGTTATAATCATGATTGTGGTTGGCAATCATAGTCGTGCCGTTATAATCATATGGTTGTTATAATCATAGTCGCTGTTACAATCATGGTCGTGCTGTTATAATCATAATCGTATGTTATAATCATGGTCGCGGTGCTGAAACACGATGGTCGTATTGTTGCCAACTACGGTCGGGTTAAGACTGGGCGGTCGAAGTCGCTGGCAATCATGGCCGGGTGTTGCAATCATAGTCGTGGTTAAGGCAATCATAGTGCTGGCAATTGCGGTCGGCTGGTTATAATCATATTCGTGGCTGTTATATTTACAGTCCTGGCTAGTTTTCAGCGTTGTGGCTACATAATCGCCATCAGGCTGGTAATCATAGTCGCGGTTGTTATAATCATGGTTATGGTTGTTATAAACCCATAGTCGAAGGGTTGTTATAATCATGGTCGGTTGTTATAATCATGGTCGTGGTTGTTACAATCATTGTCGCACAAGATCATGGTCGAACAGCAGGTAATCATGGTCGTGGTGTTGTAATCATAGTTGTGCTGTTACAATCATATTCGTGGTTGTTATATCTTTGCGTCCTGGTTGTTTTAACTGGCGGTCGGGTTGTTATAATCATGGTCGTGGCGATCATGGTCGTAGCGTTATAACTGGGCGGTCGAGGGTGTTGGCGGAATCATATAGTCGGGTTGTTATAATCATATTCGTGGTTGTTATAATCATGGTCGGTTGTTATAATTATGGTCGTGGCTGCTATAAATCATGGTCGAGTTTGTTATAATCATGACGTGGCTGTTATGTAAATCATAGTCGTGGTTGTTATAACTGGTTAGTCGTGGTTGTTATAATCATGTTCGTGGTTGTTATACTTGGCGGTCGGTTATGATCAGTTTTATCGTGAAGCTGTTATAACTGCTATCGCGGGTGTTATAATCATAGTCGGGTTGTTATAATCATAGTCGTTGCTGTTATAACCGCGGTCGGGTTGTTAAGTAACTCGGGCGGTCGTGCCTTTATAATCATGGCCGTGAGGCTGTTATAATCATGGTCGGGTTGTTATAATCATGGTCGAGGTTGTTTTAACTGGGCGGTCGCGGTTGCTGTAATCATGGTCGTAAGCAGGCGATCAGCGGTCAGAGTTGTTGTTATAACCATGGTCAAAAGTATAACTGCTGTCGCGGTTGTTATAACTGGGCAGTCGTGGCTACAGGTATCTGGTGGGTCGTGGGCTGTTTTAATCATGGTCGGTTATGATCATAGTCCTGGTTGTTGGTAATCATGGTCGGTTGTTATAATCATGATCGCTGTTGGCAATCATAGTAGTGGTTGTTTCGATCATAGGGCCGGTTATTATCATGGTCGTGGGTTGTTATAACTGGGCGGTCGAGGTTGTTTTTAATCATAAATGGGCTATAATCGTGGTCGTGGGTGTTATAAATCATAGTCGGTTGTTATAATCATGGTCGGCGTTATAACTGGCGTAGGTCGGCGCTGTTTTAACTGGGCGAATGCGCTGTTGTAATCGCGTCGTTGCCGCGATCATGGTCGAGTTGTTATAATCATGGTCTTGGGTGTTATACCGTAGTCGTGGCTGTTATACCGCGGTCGGCTATGATCATAGTCGTGGTTGTTTTAACTATGGTCGTAGTTGTTATAACTGGCGATCGTCGTTGTTATAATCAATCATAGCCGCGGTTGTTATAATCAATCATAATGGTTGTTATAATCAACTGGCGTAGTCGTGGTTGTTATAATAATGGTCGGTTGTTATATATTCATGGTCGGGTGTTATAATCATAGCCGCTGTTATAATCATGGTCGCGGTTGTTTTAACTGGCGGTCGTATTGGCGACTGGCGGTCGTACTGTTAAGTAATCATGGTCGGGTGTTATAATCATAGTCGTGAAGGTCATAATCATAGTCGTGGTTGGTTATAACTGGGCGGTCGTGGTTACGGCAATCATGGTCGCGGTTGTTCTAATCATGGTCGTGCTGTTATAATCATGGTCGAGATTACATAATCATGATCGTGGCCGATATAAATCATAGTCTGGTTTTTAAGTAATCAAAGTGGTCGTGGTTTTGGCAATCATGGTCGCTGTTATAATCAGCGGTCGGTTGTTATAACGCGGTCGAGGCCGTTAATAATCATGGTCATGGTTGTTATAACTGGCGGTCGTGGTTATGATCATAGTCGGTTGTTATAATCATGGTTTTGGTTGTTACAAACGCGGTCGTGGTGCTATAACCGCGGTTGTGGCTTAAGAATCATGGTTGTGGTTGGTAATCACAGTCGGTTGTTATAATCATACTCGTGGTTATGATCGCGGGCCCACGGTTATAATCTACCGCGGTTAAGTAATCATAGTCGGTGTTGTTATAATCTGGTAGTCGTGGTTTTTGCAATCATGGACGTGCTTTTACAATCATTGTCGGGCTTTTTATAATCGCGGTCGGTTGTTGGTAATCATGGTCAGAGGCGTTTATAATCATGGTCGTGGTTGTTGGCAACTGGGCGTATGGTGGTTATGATCATAGTCGTGTCATAACTGGCGATCGTGGCTATAATCATGGTCGCAGGGTTATAATCATGGTTGTGGTTGTTATAATCATGGTTGTGGCTGGTACCGCAGTCGTGGTTGTTATAATCATAGTCGAGTTGTTATAATCATGGTCAGGTGTTATAATCATTGTCGCGTTGCTATAATTGCGCGTGCTGATATAACGCTATCGGTTGTTATAATCATGGTCGTGATTGTTATAGTCATGGTTGTAGCCATAATCGCAGTCGTGGTTGTTATAATCATGTCGGCGTTAATATAATCATGATTGTGGTTGTTATAATCATGGTCGTGGTTGATATGGGAATTGCGCTCGTGGTTGTTATAGTCATGGTTGTGGTGAATATAATCATGGCTGTGGGTTGTTATAATCATGGTCGTGGTGGTTGTTATAATCATGGTCGTGATTGTTATAGTCAAGGTTGTGGTTGTTAATCATAGTCGTGGTTGTTATAATCATGGTCGTGTTTCATTATAATCATGGGTTGTGGTTGTTATAATCATGGTCGTGGTTGATATAATCATGGTCGTGGTTGTTATAATCATGGTCGCGGTTAATATAATCATGGTTGTGGTTGTTATAATCATGGTCGTGGTTGTTATAATCATGGTCGCGACGGTTATAGCCGCGGCTGTGGTTGTTAATCATAGCCGTAGTTGCTGCGCAACCGGGCGGTCGTGGTTAATATAACTGGCGGTTGTGGTTGTTATAATCATGGTCGTGGTTGATAACTGGCGCGTCGTGGTTGTTATAATCATGGTCGTGATTGTTATAGTCATGGTTGTGGTTGTTAATCATAGTCGTGGTTGTTATAACCGCGGTCGTATAATATAACGCGGTTGTGGTTGTTACAATCATGGTCGTGGTTGTTATAACCGCGGTCGTGGTGGTTATAATCATAGTTGTGGTTGTTATACCGCGGTTGTGTTTAGTAACTGGTAGTCGGTTGTTATAATCATGGTCGGGGGTTGTTATAATCATAGTGGAGGTTGTTACTCATGGTCGTGTGTGTTATAATCATAGTCGGGGTTGTTATAGTCATGATCGTGGTTAAGCGCAATCATAGTCGTGATTGTTTTGAATTATCATGGTTGTTATAATCATGGTCGAGGTTTATATAATCATGGTCGGGTTCTTATAATCATGGCCTTGGTTGGTATAGTCATGGTTGTGGTTGTTAATCATAGTTGTGGTTGTTATAATCATGGTCGTGGTTGTTATAATCATGGTTGTGGTTGTTATAATCATGGTCGTGGTTGTTATAATCATGGTCGTGGTGGTTATAATCATGGTTGTGGTTGTTATAATCATGGTTGTGTTTAGTAATCATAGTCGTGGTTCTTATAATCATGGTCGGGGGTTGTTATAGTCATAGTGGAGGTTGTTATAATGGTCGTGTGTGTTATAATCATAGTCGTGGTTGTTATAATCATGATCGTGGTTGTTATAATCATAATCGTGATTGTTTTGACCATAGTCGGGTGTTATAATTATTGTCATGGTTGTTATAATCATGGTCGAGGTTTATATAATCATGGTCGGTTGTTATAATCATGGTCGGGTAGTTATAACTGGCGGTTGTGGTTGTTAATCATAGTCGGTTGTTTTAATCATGGTCGTGGTAGTTATAATCATGGTTGTGGTTGTTATAATCATAGTTGTGGTTGTTATAATCATGGTTGTGTTTGGTAATCATAGTGGTTGTTATAATCATGGTCGGGGGTTGTTATAACCATAGTGGAGGTTGTTATACCCATGGTTGTGTGTGTTATAATCATAGTCGGTTGTTATAATCATGATCGTGGTTATATAATCATAGTCGGGTTGTTAAGATCATAGTCGGGTTGTTATAATCAGGGTCGGTTGTTATATTCATGATCATGGTTGTTATAATCATAGTCGTGGGTGATATAATCATAGTTGTGGTTGTTATAATCATAGTCGTGGTTGTTATAATCATGTTCGTGGTTGTAATAACTGCGGTCGTTATTATAATCATGGTCGTGGTTGTTACAATCATTGTCGGTTATGATCATAGTCGTGGTTGTTATAATCATGGTCGTTGTTGTTATAATCATGATCGTGCTGTTATAATCATAGTCGTGGTTGTTATAATCATAGTCGTCGTTGTAATAATCATAGTCGTGGTAGTTATAATCATGTTTGTGGTTGTTATAATCATGGTCGTGGTTATGATCATGGCCGGATGTTATAGGTAATGGATGGTTATAATCATAGTCGAGGTTGTTATAATCATAGTCGTGTTATAATCATAATCATTCTTGTTATAATCATGGTCTGTTATAACCATAGTGGTTATAATCATGGTCGGTTGTCATAAACATGATCGTGGTTGTTATAATCATGGTTGCGGTTGTTAATCATAGTCTTGGTTGTTATAATCATAGTCGTGGTTGTTATAATCACGGTCGTGGTTGTTATAATCGGTCGGGTTGTTATAATCATTTGGTTGTTATAATCATGGTCAAGGTTGTTATAATCATGGTCGTGGTGTTATAATCATGGAATGGTTAATGATCATAGTCGTGTTGTTATAACTGTGGTTGTTATAACCGTGATTGTGGTTGGTAATCATAGTCGTGGTTGTAATCACTAGCGGTTATGGTTGTTATAATCATAGTCAAGGTTGTTATAATCATGGTCGGTTGTTATAATCATAGTCGTGGTTGTTATAATCATGGTCGTGGTTGTTATAATCATGGTTGTGGTTGTTGACAATCATTGTCGGTTAAGATCATGGACGTAGTCGTTATAATCATGGTCGTCGGTGTTGTAATCGTACTAGCTGTATAATCATAGTCGTGGTTGTTATATTCATAGTCCCGGTTGTTTTAATCATGTCGTTGTTATAATCATGGTTAAGGTTATATCATGGTCGTAGTTGTTATAATCATGGTCGTAGGGTGTTATAATCATAGTCGTGGCTTTATAACAGTCGTGGTTGTTATAATCATAGTCGTGGTTGTTATAATCACGGTCGTGGGTTGCTATAATCATGGTCGTGTTGTTATAATCATGGTCGAGGTTGCTTATAATCATGATCGTGGTTGTTATAATCATAGTCGTGGTTGTTATAATCATAGTAGTGGTTGTTATAATCATGGTCGTGGTTGTTATAATCATGGTTGTGGTTATGATCATGGTCGTAGTTGTTATAATCATGGTTGTGGTGGTATAATCATAATCGTGGTTGATATAATCATAGTCGTTGTTATACGGTCGTTGATATAATCATGGTCGTAGTTGTTATAATCATGGTCGGTTCTTATAATCATGGTCGTGGTTATAATCATAGTCGGGTTGTTATAATCATGGTCGTGTGGGTTATATAATCAAGGATCGTGGTTGTTTTAACTATAGTCGGGTTACATGATCATAGTCGTGGTTGTTATAATCATGGTCGTGGTTGTTACAGATACTGTAAGTATCTTGTATACTATAGGAAGGAATAGAATAAAGGTTAGAATAATTAGTTAAAGAAATATTCCCCATAAGGAGAGGTTAAAAAAAAATATTATGAATCGCCGATGATCTGCTTAAGTCATTATAGTCATCATCTACGTTAATCAGTTTTAGGCCCATCTCACATAACTGACCTACTGTACAATCGATGTGTGTTTCCGCGCAAGGGTGTTAGTTTTCAATGCGTCTTATTATTTACGCTGGTGGATGTAAGACCAGCTACCCTCACTGATGCAGCTATGGTCAATTTGGTATTATTCTTGTTTATAAATGCCTTCTAATCTGTCTCAAGTCTATCCGTCCTGTCTATTGTCATCCCAACTGTCTGTTCGTCTGCGTGGTGTTTGACTGTAAGCCCGTCTGTACTCTTTGTGTCGTCAAATCTGTTTGTCTTATCAGTTGTTGGCGTGTGTCTGCCTGTTTGTCTAATGTGAACCAGTCAGTCAGCTGTCTGTCTGTCATGTTAGTTGCCATATTGTCTATTTGTGCATGTATGAATCTGTCTATTTTTGTCAACCTCCTGTCTGTTTCACTGTCTATATTCACCCTGTGTCTATTGTAGTCATCTTCTCCATGCATTCCTGTTTTTATCTTTTTATCTCTTCTCCTTTTCTATGTACAGTCAACGACAGGAATAATTGAACACTGTAGCCTCGTAAGGTCAGAAAATGCTCTGGTAAGTTGAAACTGCGCATCCAGACGCATGATGAAACTCAGCTCCCTCCCACCTGTTATCTCTAACTACTGTCTGTTTCCCCTTCATTATTCTTCTATTTATTCATCTTCTTTCCTTTACTAATCCAAACAACATTAAAAAAAAGTAGGCTAAGAGAAAAAGTGGGTGGAGGAGGAGAGAGCGGTAAGATAACCGCAATCGTCCGGCCGGCTGACAGCGTACAGCGACATCTGTTGCTAGCGTAAATAAAATCGTTAATCAATGCGTTCCTAAAGAAATCATCGACATGGAACCAGGTTTGTTCCACTCTACGATTTTTTTTTGCGATTTTTCCACCAAGTTTGATGAAAAACGATTGTACCGTTTCGGCTGCCCAGAACAGACAGACACACGTCTAGTCCTATTGTATATTGGACAAGTGATCGTGGGCCCTTCGTGCCCGGTGGCGAGTCCGGTGGTACAGTTTACCGAGACGTGAAAGTTCGAACGCTCGTCCTTGGCTAGCGCGCAACCGCCGTCCAGCTGACAGCGTACAGCGACATCGTTTTCCAGATGGTCGTGGTTGTTATAATCATGGTCGTGGTTGTTATAATCATGGTCGTGGTTGTTATAATCATAGTCGTGGTTATGATCATAGTCGTGGTTGTTATAATCATAGTCGTGGTTGTTATAATTATGGTCGTGAGTGTTATAATCATGCGTGGTTGTCATAATCATATTCGTGGTTGTTATAATCATGGTCGTGGTTGTTATAATCATGGTCGTGGTTGTTATAATCATGGTCGTGGTTGTTACAATCATGGTCGTGGTTGTTATAATCATGGTCGTGGTTATTATAATCATAGTCGTGGTTGTTATAATCATGGTCGTGGTTGGTATAATCATGGTCGTGTTTGTTATAATGGTCGTGGTTGTTATAATCATGGTCGTGGTTTTTATAATCATATTCGTGGTTCTTATAATTATGGTCGTGGTTGTTATAATCATGGTCGTGGTTGTTATAATCATGGTCGTGGTTTTTATAATCATATTCGTGGTTCTTATAATTATGGGCGTGGTTGTTATAATCATGGTCGTGGTTGTTATATTTATGGTCGTGGTTGTTATAATCATAGTCGTGGTTGTTATAATCATGGTCGTGGTTATTATATTCATGGTCGTGGTTGTTATAATCATAATCGTGGTTGTTATAATCATGGTCGTGGTTGTTATAATCATGGTCGTGTTTGTTATAATCATGGTCGTGGTTGTTATAATCATGGTCGTGGTTGTTATAATCATGGTCGTGGTTGTTATAATCATGGTCGTGGTTGTTATAATCATAGTCGTGGTTGTTATAATCATGGCCGTGGGTGTTATAATCATAGTCGTAGTTGTTATAATCATGGTCATGGTTATAATCATGGTCGTGATACTTACAGTATCTAATATACTATAAGAAGGAATAGAATAAAGGTTAGAATAATTAGTTAAAGAAATGTTCGCCGTAAGGAGAGGTTAAAATCATAAAAAAAAATTATTATGAATCACCGATGATCATTCCGAGATAAATTATATTATGAAGAGAAGTGACCTTGATTCTGGTTAGATTAGTCACCATCTGCTTAAGTCATCACCTGTGTTAAGTCATCATAGTAATCATCTACATTAGTCAGTTTTAGGCCCTTCTCACATGACTGACCTACCATCGATGTTTTTTCCTTGCGAAGGTGTTGAGTCTTATTATTTACACTGGTGGATGTAAGACCTCCTACCCTCACTGATGCAGCTATGGTCAATTTGGTGTTATTCTTATTTATAAATGCCTTCTAATCTGTCTCAAGTCTATCCGTCCTGTTTATTGCCATCCCAAATGTCTGTTCATCTGCGTGGTGTTTGAATGTAAGCCCGTCTGTACTCTTTGTGTCGTCAAAACTGTCTGTCTTATCCGTTGTTAGCGTGTGTCTGCCTGTTTGTCTAATGTGAACCAGTCAGTCAGCTGTCTGTCTGTCATGTTAGTTGCCATATTGTCTATTTGTGCATGTATGAATCTGTCTATTTTTGTCAACCTCCTGTCTGTTTCACTGTCTATATTCACCCTGTGTCTATTGTAGTCATCTTCTCCATGCATTCCTGTTCTTATCTTTTTATCTCTTCTCTTTTTCCATGTACAGTCACCCACAGGAATAAGTTTCATTGTAGTTGTAAGGTCGTCTGGTAACGTTGAAACTGCGCATCCAGATGCATGATGAAACTCATCTCCCACCCACCTGTTATCTCTAACTATTTTTTGTTTCCCCTTCTTTATTCTTCTATTTACTCATCTTCCTTCCTTTAATAATCCAAACAACATTAAAAACAAAGTAGGCCAAGGAAAAAAGTGGGGTGAGAAGGAGGGAGCCGTACGATAACTGCAATCTTGGGCTGACAGCATACAGGGAATGAGGGTGCGCCAAGTCCGTAGACTTGCATCGTTTTCCAGCGTAAATAAAATGGTTATGTAAAGGCTTCCTAAAGAAACCATCGATATGGGACCAGGTTTGTTCCACTCTACGAATTTTTTGCGATTTTTCTACAAAGTTTGATGAAACACGATTGTGCCGTTTCGGCTGCCCAGAACAGACACATAAACACACACATGCCTAGTCCTATAGTATATTAGATATCAGACATTACATTCTTCTTCTTTTTTTTTCCACCGGAACATTAAGGTGTCAAAATTAGAGGTGGATTGTAGCTATTGTGGAAACAAAATATTTATTTTCTCCGAAGTAATAATCCTACTCAAAAGTTGAATATACTAAAATGTGCATAATTTTACGTTATTTTATTTTGTTATAAGTGTCATCTCCCTAAAATCAACGGTTAATGAGTAAAACACGAACAACCGCGAACGGCTGCCATTTTTTCAAGATGGCTGCGAAAGCTCACCTCAGATTGATCAGGATTTTTAGTATGTTGTTGAGGAACGAATTCCCAATAATTCTACAAAGTATCATTTTATTATGAATTAGTTCAACTTTTGGCATTAAAATTGTCTAATTTCCCTGGATTAAATCTAGCATACCTTGGAGATTAGACAGGGTGACAATACTCCAGACGGGGAAGCACCTCACATTTGAAGTTCGTGACAAGGGACAGACCATTCAGATATCTAAACGACCTTCTTATAAGACCTACTAGTTTCGTTGCCTGATTCAACTTTCTATCACAATGGCCCGAGAACTGAATTTCATTGTCGATATACACACCCAGGTCCTTTTCTCATTCGGTCTCAATTAATGCAGTCTCTTGGTCCTGTTGGGACAAGTGATACGCCTCCTTACTATTGGTGCGACCCAGGTGCATCCTTTTGCACTTCGTTACATTGAATCTTAGCAGCCATTTCCTCAACCATTCTTGAAGCTTATAGAGATCTATCTGCAGCTCTTGAGCTCACATGGGTATGTGGATGAGAATAGCATTGAGCGTGAGAGTGGACTCTAATAGAGGGTAATAATATTCTACCTCTTGATCTGTGAAAATAAGAATTAAATAGTAACTCGTCTTGGCTATTTGTAAGGCTTCAAGAAGAATTTTCACGGGCACAAGCTGGGCATCCACACGTCTTAAACCTGCATCCACTACACTTGCAATTAGTTTGTCTTTGTTATTAGATAAAGCTTGAGCAGAAGTTTCCGCTGCATGCAAATACCCAGAAAAAGAAAGCCATTCCAGTGTAGGCACCGAATTCATTAAATTATAAACAATCTTAGGTAAATGGTTAGACTCAGAAATAATCGCGGTAACCTTTGACTCCAAGGAATTAATTACATGAAAAGTTTGAGTTATAGAGCGATTTGGTTTAAATACGGCTTGATTAACAATATTCATACGGTCTCCTAATTTAGCTACACCCTCGGCAGTCGCATTTCCAAACAGGGTGCTTTGAATGAGTCCAACAAAATTAAATAATCCTCGCTTTCTGTGTGCTTGAGAACGCACCTTCTTAGCAATGTCATCTTGAGATGATGGAATAGATCGTCCAGCTGCGACGAAATTCTTGTGAAGGGTCCTGAGACGAAGTAACTGAAGATTTACAGTTTGTGATATCATTGTAGAAATGTTAGAACGTTGAAGTAGAGTTTAGAGGGTGCCCATAGCTGTTTGGAGATGAGCATCAATAGACTCCATCTGATGCTTAATATTTAGTAGACCGCGCAGCTCATACTTTATAGTCACGACGCCTTCAATGATGAGAACTCGTCCCAAAGGTGCAGCTAAGGCACCTGGTTTGAGGACTTCCGTGGACACGTCCGTCAACACGGTGGTGCCACCATGCCATTCTGGAAAAGGTTGATTCATCTTTAATATTGTTTCGCAGAACGTAGTTTTTAGTGATAATCATGAGTGACACTTGGTGTACTTGATGTGTTTGCGGTTTGAACAGATGTGTCTGGGACATCATTAACATTCCTGGGGAGTAGATCTTTGTGGGCCCTTTTAAGTCTGTCCGCATGTACTTCGTCTGAGGTTTGTGCATTTAGCTTCAAAATTTTATATTTGTTACCGGCTTCTTTGGCGATAATGCGGATGGTCCGTCAAATTTGGTCGAAAGTTTGGATTTCCGTTCATGTTCCCGTACCATGATAGCATCGCCTATTTCTAGTGATTTTTTTTTAACCTCTTCACCACTGATCGGCTCGTTAGCCACTTGGGCGATCGGTCAAGTCTCTGTTAATTTTCTTTTTCTTTAATCCTCTTCACCAATTGATCGTCTCATTAGCCGCTTGGGCGATCGGTCACGTCTCTGTTACGCACTGTTGGCAAGTACTGGGCATGCACCGGCTCTTGAATGTACCTGAACCTGCTCCAGTGATGGTCAAGTCTGGTCTTGAAAAAGCTAACACTCGATACCGTCACAACACTTTCTGGTAGATTGTTCCAAGAGTTCACAACTCTCACTCCGAAAAGTTTGCCCTCACAGTTTCCTGGACCTGCGGCTTCTTCAATCTTAAGCTGTGATCCCTTGTGGGGCGAGCGTCCGCCAGCTCCAAGTAAGGACACTCGACTGAGTAGTGACCCAAAATTGCCAAGAGAGGCTTGTGATCAGTTACCTAAGACAAAATTCCTACCATAAAAATACTGGTGAAATTTCTTTACTCTAAATATGGTAGACAAAGCCTCTTTCTCTATTTGTGCATATTTTTTCTCGCTTTGGGTAAGAGTTCTCAAGGCATATGCAATGGGCCTTTTTCACCGTTATCCATTATGTAACTTATGACAGCACCTAATCCATAGCCTGATGCATCACAAGCAAGCGTTAGTGTTCCATTGGTATCATAATGGACCAAAACATCAATACTAGACAGAACTGCTTTACAATCTTCAAATGACTTATGAGTTGCACTGTTCCATTTACATGGAGTCCCTTTCTTTAACAGTTCATGCAGAGGGGCTAAAACTGATGAAAGTCCACTCAAAAACCTTGAATAATACTGACATTTTTTGGAGCAGGTAAATTTACTATGGCTCTTACTTTATCTTGTTGCGTAGTGTATGTGGCCTATTGTCAAATTCTCTTTGTGATGTCTATTTTCTCTTTGTTAGGCTCACATACATACGTACACGTAGGAGATCTCGCACTAAGGATGGAAGTAAGAAGGGAAACTCACAATGGCGTTTTCTGTATATATATATTGTATGTACAATGCAGTGCTAGGGAGTTGCTGTGTGGTGAGAAGCTTGTTGAGAGGTCTTGTTGGTTTGAGAGCGTTGAGTAAAATGACCTTCACGGATGATAAGGTGATGATAAAGGAGATAAAATGGCAATGGTTTGCCATGGGAAGGGAGAGAAGAGGAAAGATAGAAGGAAAGTTATGAAACGGGAAGTAAAGTAGTAGAAAATAAGAGCAGGTGGGTTATCCACCTAGCAGAGACGATTTCATTGGCTGTGGTGAAGGCTGCACCAAGAGGTCGCCCGAGCTCATAAGAGGACAGGGGGGTGCTAAGCTAGCTAGCAAGGAGGTGTTTGTTATTGTGTTAGTTGGTGAGGTCTACTAGGTCCTTGTGTAACTAGTAGAACACTCTCATCTTTTATTTTTTTAAATTATGGTCGAAAATAAGGTGTGACTGGCGTCAAGAAGTTATTCATGCTGTGGTGTATAATGGGTCTGGCTCTAGGGTGCTTGTTTCTGTTGGTCAAAAGGAGGTGTAGATAAGGATGTGTTATTTGTTTACTGTTTAGTGTACAGTAGTTCTGGCTCTTGAGGGTTATAGAGAAGGCTTTTAGGCCACCAGTTGTGTGATCTTGTGGTTTCCTCTGTTCTTAGTTGAGTATATATTTCGTCTTCCATGACTTCTAGTTTGTACCATACCCCCTGTGCTTGTGTGTATGTTCTTATGGTTAATGGCAAAATGTTGTATTTTTTCGTGAAGCTCTTTTATTTTGGATGTGTATGAGGGACGTTGTTTGGAGGTTCTGCGGATGACTTTGTTTTATGTTGCCTGGAGTTTTAATTGGATGGTACGGCTGATCGTGTTTAATGGTGTTGGCGGGTATTCAAGATGGGGGCGGACTTGTGCTTTAAATATGTGTAGTGTATTTTCTCTTCCATTTTTCCGAATCGTCTTAGTTTTGTAAGCTGTATTTGGGCTAGTCTATTACGTTCTTTTGTGTTATTTATTCCTGTTCTTGTTATTGTTACTCCCAGTATTTTTCCTTCGTTTGAGTATTGTATTTCTTCGCTGTTTACTGTGATTGGTGCTAGGTTTATCCTTGAAATGTGTATGATTTTCAGTTTCTGTGTATTAGTTTTTATTTTCCATTTCTTCTCGTAATTATTGATTTGTATTATGGCGCGAGCTGTTTTTAATGCCATCATCTGCTTGGCCTTGCCTGGATGGCGGATAATCTGGATGACTTCATCAGTATATGCAATGTATTCACCGTGAATTGGTGGCGGCATGTCTGAAGTGTAGATTGTGTTAAGAATTGGGGATAAGTTACTTCCTTGTGGTACTCCACTGTTGAGTCTGAAGCTTGGGCCTTTGTAATTGCCTATTATAATGTGTGCTTCTCTATTATGTTTGCCATATCTGAACATTAGAAAAAGAGGACATTCCCGAAGACGTCCCCCCCCCCACCCCCAGGGCACACACTTTGGCGCCATGCAACCTTGAAGCAACCGTGACAATTAATTTTGCAAATTTGCTTAACATTAATATATATATATATATATATATATATATATATATATATATATATATATATATATATATATATATAAATATATATATATATATATATATATATATATATATAATGAGACAAATCTCACAAGAAGAGAATTACATAAATAAGTAAGAATAGAGAGTAGGAATGTAAAGATAGGAAACTTGGTAGCGTGGCCTGGATGTTAATTACTCAGCGTCAATACGCTTATCTTATCTCGTATGTCAATACACTATATTACTTCTTAAAGGGACAACTTGTTAAACACCTCTTCGATACAACTATTTATTAATTCACTCAATGACATGGACACATTAATATCACTACTATATCGGGGTACTAACACATTATGCTTTACGTTACTTGACACTGACTCTCGGACACACCTGAATGAATACACTTCCCACAGTAGGTAACTCACCCTAGGACGTTCTGACAAGACTCACGTGTACCCTGATGTAGGCCCAGTGAGTGCTGGCTGGGCTGCCTCCTATGGGAGAGTCTGCTTAGCTGGCGATGCCGTGGTCTGGTCGGGAGGTCTCCCTCCCGACCTGGGGAGGGGACGTGAGTAACTCTGCTTAGTGAACCGAGTGACGACCCGAACGGGAGGGAGATGACAGCAACCAGAATGAGAATCAGTATGACCAGAATAATCCGTGGACGGGACTGCAGGGCCTTTATATAGGGGAGGAACAGCCGGCGTTTTGACCTCTGCCAATTAACACTAAACTGGTTTGGTCTGGATAGCTGTGTGCAGGTGTGGTCCTGCCCAGGTGTCTTGGTTAGGTGCGGTTGTAGGTCACCCGGCTCACGTCATTAGCGGGCGAGGTCAAGTCCCTTGGGTCGAACTGAGGTGTGTCAACCCGGAATGTGGTGGTACCACGAGGTCTGTAGTGTACTTGCTGTTACATGTGACATAATTCTGGGCTGTAAGCTTTGGTCTGACAATCAATCATTACACCTCCCACCAAGACCAAAGCTTCATCACAGAGACTGATGTCACATATAGACATCAACATCACGTGTGGTATCAAAGATAATCCCTGGGGCGATAACATTGTCTCACATTTACAAACAACAATCTCATAGGTGTATGTTTTTTCTACTGGTTTGATCTGACAAAGCTCACTATACCTCCAGCCAAGATCAAAGCTTCTATGCCAGGAGAAAAAGGAAACATAGCAAGTGAACATAGAATGAAAAAATCCTTCATATGTAGCATAGTGTCCGAGGCAAACTTGCAAATCACATTCTACAAACAATAGCAGGTGTTACATTTCCTTATCAGCCCATGTCAAAATAATAATTCATCTCAGTCAGTAATATAGCTACAACATCGTGTTTCATAGTCCAAAACATTGATCAGATGAACTCATAGAAAAAAGTGAGACTAAAAAAGACATTCTTTGTAGTGAACATCAACAAAATTCAGAGAAAATACTTCAAAATACACAAAAAATGTTCCTACTTCACATATTAGGGTGTTATATCTTTTTATTACACATCAACAACATCAGTACATTAGTGTGGTCCAGCATGGCTCAAGTCCTCCATCCAGCTGGTATCTGAAAATAGGGAATGCCGGCAGCACAACAGCGGTAGTCGGTTGGTCCTTCTGATTATCCACCTTGTCATCGTCGACTTTCTTCTGATGTCAGCACAGCGTGTCTTCTGTCTTCTTTCTGCACATAGCACGTTTTTCTTTCTTCAATACCGCACTTTGTAGGACTTGTCACCACATCATCTGACTTCTTCTCACTTCCTCCTGGTTTCTATAATATTCCAGATGATTTTTCTGTTCATCTGCGCTTCTTTATACATCTTCATTTTCATATTCCAGACGAATTTTCTGCTCATCTGCGTTTCTTTATACATCTTCATTTTCATATTCCAGACGAATTTTTCTGCTCATCTGCGTGTCTTTATACATCTTCATTTTCATATTCCAGACGATTTTTCTGCTCATCTGCGTTTCTTTATACATCTTCATTTTCATATTCCAGACGAATTTTTCTGCTCATCTGCGTGTCTTTATACATCTTCATTTTCATATTCCAGACGATTTTTCTGCTCATCTGCATTTCTTTATACATCTTCATTTTCATATTCCAGACGATTTTCTGTTCATCTGCCGTCGGCCCCCTCCGGCCGGGATGAAGGCCGGTCCACTGCTTGGGCTGTCGTCTCCTTCGATGACTGTAAGGCAGGTTCCGCGGACCAGGGCTCGCCCTCCGTACGTGAGTGTCGGCGAGACCAAAGACCGTCCTGTCTTACACCTTCCACAGTGGTGAATCCCTCCCTGGCTGGGCTCACCAGGGTTCGTTGTGTGGCGCTGCATTCCACACTCCTTAACTTCCTAAAGTAGAAAAATATAAAATCATCTTAATCCTAGACCAAGGGAGGACATGAAAGAAGTGACGTGGTGTGTGGTGGGTTTCGTGCTGCCTTCATCAAGCTGCATTCATCAAGCTGCTTTCATCATGCTGGTTCTTCTCTGCTCGTATGTACTGTGGTTGACGTCCGGCTGGCCATGGGTGGTACTGTGAGTGACATTTGACAGAGAAACAATCCTAAAGGGATGATGGATCAGTTGGAAGTGCATTCGCAAAAAAAGTTTACTTTATACGTTACGTCAATGTTTGGCAACTATCATTTCCGTCACGACAATGTTCTCATCAGGCTGGGTCGGGGAGTGAAGCTCTGCGCACTACACTGAATATCATTTATCACTGCGCGTCAAAGAGTACATCACAAATCATAATAGCATAAAAATACACTGAGTGAAGCTCTGCATTCATCGCAATATTACTTTATATTAACCATCATCATCAACACACAGCTTACGGGACAAAAGACGGGGGATTAGTGTGGTCAAGCGAGGCGGGGCGGGTCAGAAGGACGTGAGGTCACACGAGCGGGGTGGGGCGAGGCGGGGCGGGGCGGCACTGGGCGAGGCGAGGCTGGCCAGGCCCAGCCAGGCTGGTGCGTTGCGGGTGAGGTGGGGAGGAGCCGAGGCGTGGTTGATCGGGCCAGGCCGAGGCTTTGCGGGGCGGGGCACGGAACGGCGGGGCGGGGCTGGGCGGAGCAGGGATGGGAGGGAGGGTAAGGAGGGTGAGGTGAGGATTAGGACAGGGAGGAGGATGTAGGTTAAGAGACATGTTAAGTTATAACAGTTAGTACAGTCACCGCTTTCATCACTGAAACACAATAGCTACATTTAACACTGACCAACAATCAAACTGCACTTGGGCTACTGAGAATGCCACAGATAGCGGGTGACACTGAGAAATTACGTTAAACACTGAACATATTTCTATTAAAAATTCGCACATACCACCACAAGAGACATTTACTTGAGCTGTAACGGTGACACACTAGGACACTTTTCACCCTACTACGCAGGAACTTCTTATCACGCACTTTTGAACTAACGAGCCAGGTGTTATGGCTAACGGGGGAGGGCATGGTTTTACGTTAAGTACACTGTTACCAATAACAAGGGACGAGGGGGGCGTGGGTTAACTTCATAGTTCGCTGCCACCAATATAATGAGACAAATCTCACAAGAAGAGAATTACATAAATAAGTAAGAATAGAGAGTAGGAATGTAAAGATAGGAAACTTGGTAGCGTGGCCTGGATGTTATTTACTCAGCGTCAATACGCTTATCTTATCTCGTATGTCAATACACGTATATTACTTCTTAAAGGGACAACTTGTTAAACACCTCTTCGATACAACTATTTATTAATTCACTCAATGACATGGACACATTAATATCACTACTATATCGGGGTACTAACACATTATGCTTTACGTTACTTGACACGGACTCTCGGACACACCTGAATGAATACACTTCCCACAGTAGGTAATTCACCCTAGGACGTTCTGACAAGACTCACATGTACCCTGATGTAGGCCCAGTGAGTGCTGGCTGGGCTGCCTCCTATGGGAGAGTCTGCTTAGCTGGCGATGCCGTGGTCTGGTCGGGAGGTCTCCCTCCCGACCTGGGGAGGGGACGTGCGTGACTCTGCTTAGTGAACCGAGTGACGACCCGAACGGGAGGGAGATGACAGCAACCAGAATGAGAATCAGTATGACCAGAATAATCCGTGGACGGGACTGCAGGGCCTTTATATGGGGGAGGAACAGCCGGCGTTTTGACCTCTGCCAATTAACACTGAACTGGTTTGGTCTGGATAGCTGTGTGCAGGTGTGGTCCTGCCCAGGTGTCTTGGTTAGGTGCGGTTGTAGGTCACCCGGCTCACGTCATTAGCGGGCGAGGTCAAGTCCCTTGGGTCGACCTGAGGTGTGTCAACCCGGAATGTGGTGGTACCACGAGGTCTGTAGTGTACTTGCTGTTACATGTGACATAATTCTGGCTGTAAGCTTTGGTCTGACAATCAATCATTACATATATATATATATATATATATATATATATATATATATATATATATATATATATATATATATATATATATATATCGGTGTACTGTATTGCATTGATTTTTTAATGTAGGCTAATATACATTATACATGGCATAGTAATCTCAAAAATAATAAAAAATTACCTTTGCTTAAGGCTGACAGCATCTTCAGTTTTACTTCCTGGTTTGACAAAAAATCTGTCAGTTGCATCGATGAACCCTCTCCTTGAACTGCTTTCTTGTGTTTGTCTGAGTTCACATGTGTTTGCAAATCATTAATACCTTTATTTGCCACAGAGACGTGTGTTCCTGGTTTGCACACCAAACACTGCGCTTCCCATTCATCCCTGCCTCTCTTAAAACATGTGAGTTTGCTCTGCAACTCTACAGTGAATTTACATTTGGGTTTGGGCATTTTGTCCGTGGGGTTTACGGTACCGTTTTATGCTCTGGAAAAGTACAACAAATCGTAAGCACTAGCTGTGGCAACAAGCGATAAACCCACAACAAAGACTAATATCAAACACTGTCACTGCAGGTTAAAGACTGGCCAACCACCGGTCACAGTCATAGTTGTTAATACACGTAAATAATATAGCGAAAGTGGCGAGATTATGGTTGAAAATTGCTAAAATGCCTGAAATGCAGAACAAAAAAAACAAAACATGCTACAGTGTAAAAAAAAGCAATAAGAAAAATGATATACTTTCAACATTTCATTTATGGTTGTAATAGCACCAAATAAAAAAATATATATAATAATGCGCGTGGCTGAAGAACAAGGAAAAGCAGTACATGGCAGTACATGCTAGCCCAAAAACTGCTAGCAGCTAAGTTGACATCAACGTACAGGCGTACACGTGACTTATCAGCTGACGAAAACTGAACGAGATCTCTACAGTTACCACCTCCCCTCTCTCACAGTCTCTTTCTCTCATCATTACAGTGTAGTGGATTTCTACCCCTACAAACGCTGTTTGTCGCTGAGTAGCCGACCCCGCGAATTCTCCAGTGTATGCCTCGTAGTCTAGGTCAACCAGTGCCGCCTTACATGACGGAGGTCAACTATTAAGCCACGCCTACCTCCGCTATATAAGACCTGACCTCGTGGTGACCACTCTCTTTCTACCTACAGCCAGCCTTCAAGAAACACCACCTCCTCCGCCGCTGCCTGGCAGCCCTCGCTCCCGCCGGCGAGCATGGCGACCCACAAGCTGTCCCCCTCTGAGCACCCTCACCAACCAGCTCTCTCTACATCACGCTTGTAGCCACGCTGCCACTTCCCAGCACCAAGCTGCATTGTACATCCAATACAACATGTATACAGAGAGCACATTGTGAGTTTCCTTTCTCCATCCCATCCTGAGAGTGAACCTAAATATCACATACGCTACGAATGGTGACCCCGGAGTGACCAAACAACCATTACCCCACAAATGGTGACCCCCGGAGATTCGCACTCACACAGGATGGAGGAGAAACCGATCACTCTCCAAGTCTTCAAGCAACATGGAAGACTGGCTTATCCACACAGAGGCAGCTCTCATCGGCTCTACAGCTACTGTCTCTACACCGCAGGTTAGACACCCTAGAGCAGCACTACTTCTCTAAGCAGACAGCCGCTCCTCTTCCTGCCCCAAGCACCACGTCCTACCGACCCCAACACACCTGTCCTGCCTCAGACGCCGCCCCGGCCCAGCAGTACCCCCTGCCGCTCCTCCTAACGCGACCCCTGCTCCTGACGCGGACCCACACACCCCTCTTTTCTCCCTCAGGTACCCCCCTGCTACTGTCCTGCACCCTGCTGCTGTCGTGGACCCAGCTGCTGTCACAAACCCTCATCCGCTTCCGCTGATGCAGTCCCTGCTCCTGACCCAGGCCCACACACCCCAGCAGGCGCATCTGACGACTCTGTACCTGCCGTGAGGGAAGCACAACATTCATCACCTCCACACACCCTTTTTCTCCCTCTCTACACCCACAGATATTGTGTATCTAGACAGTTGTCTCCTCTTGCGGCCGGCTCATCCACACCCTCTCCGTTATGGCTCACATGTGGCATGCACCGCCCATTCTGCCTCACATGAGCCGTGCAACCCTGCAGACAACAAGTCTCCTACACTGCCTGGAGGGAAGGGGGGAGTACTGTAGTGGATTTCTCCCCTACAAACGCTGTTTGTCGCTGAGTAGCCGACCCCGCGAATTCTCCAGTGTATGCCTCGTAGTCTAGGTCAACCAGCGCCGCCTTACATGACGGAGGTCAACTATTAAGCCACGCCTACCTCCGCTATATAAGACCTGACCTCGTGGTGACCACTCTCTTTCTACCTACAGCCAGCCTTCAAGAAACACCACCTCCTCCGCCGCTGCCTGGCAGCCCTCGCTCCCGCCGGCGAGCATGGCGACCCACAAGCTGTCCCCCTCTGAGCACCCTCACCAACCAGCTCTCTCTACATCACGCTTGTAGCCACGCTGCCACTTCCCAGCACCAAGCTGCATTGTACATCCAATACAACATGTATACAGAGAGCACATTGTGAGTTTCCTTTCTCCATCCCATCCTGAGAGTGAACCTAAATATCACATACGCTACAAATGGTGACCCCGGAGTGACCAAACAACCATTACCCCACAAATGGTGACCCCCGGAGATTCGCACTCACACAGGATGGAGGAGAAACCGATCACTCTCCCAGTCTTCAAGCAACATGGAAGACTGGCTTATCCACACAGAGGCAGCTCTCATCGGCTCTACAGCTACTGTCTCTACACCGCAGGTTAGACACCCTAGAGCAGCACTGCTTCTCTAAGCAGACAGCCGCTCCTCTTCCTGCCCCAAGCACCACGTCCTACCGACCCCAACACACCTGTCCTGCCTCAGACGCCGCCCCGTGATTTTAGTGCAATGGCATCTGTTTGTGTTGTTGAGGTGATTTTGAGCATGGGTAGGTTTCCCATCCGAATTGCCGATGTCGTTTGGTTATTGTTGTGTGAGTTTAGTTCAGCTAGGAGATTAGGGTTTTCTAAGATAGAAGGGATGATTTTCCGGCATATCACGGTGCATTTTGCACGGTACTCAGTCGAGCTGAGGACCGTGAAGCCATTATCTTGGAGTTTCTTACTTACTGTTGGGGAGTGGAATCTGTCTGCATCTTCATCAGTCTGAAGGAAGATTTTTATTATGTTGTCATTGTTGAAGGGTCGAATCTGAAAAATTAGGGTCAGCTTGAAGACCAGTGAGGCAAGGTCTGAGGAGTGTTGGAGGGTGCGGTCCACTTTATTTTTTTGGAGGGCATGTTCACTAAGTCCTAAGTGGAGATTTATGAAGATCTCCCCAAACAGATGTCCCTGAATTCCTGCGCCCCTCACTTAGGGGAGACTTTGCACTATCACAGAGGTCCCCAGGTGAATCGGCAGGCTGTGCTGACCCTCTATCCTTCACACTAGCACGCTCTAAGCGAGATGTTGAGACAGAGGGCGCTTCTAGACGAATACTCCCCTGTGCGTCAACTGACAGAGGAGTAGGTCCTTTCACGGCACGGAAAAGATGAAATGGAGTGTTAGAAAAGGGTCTGAAAACTCACTGATGGCTCTCTTTTCACACCAGGCCCCTCAGCAGCATTCGGGGTTCCTAAGGGAGGTCCGATACCGTAGGAGAGGCCTAGTATGTCGATTGAACCAACAGATTTGTCAGAGTGTAGTGTTGAGATGGCAGAGTGTGTTTCAGTGGCAGCAACGATTGGGATAGGTGGGACAGTGGAAGAGGTCCTAAGTCTGGATGTTTCAGCTGTTGCTGTTTCCTCGTCCGTCGTCCTCGTCCATCTCGTGTCGTGGTATCCTGTGTGGCCTGCTCTAATGTACGTGGGGAATTCCGGTCCGAGGTGTACTACTTGCCGTGCCTCACTAGTGTGTTCAGCACCTAGCCTACTGCGTTGTTGGTGTGGTGTCCTAGTATGCGGTGTCTAGCTTTGAGATAGCCCAGAAAGTAGGCATGTATATTCCTCCTCATCATCCGCTATTGGAAAGATAGGTCTTGGAGGGAGGTAGCAGGTGCCGATTATGATTGGACCCGTGGTGCTGTTAATTTCAATTGCCAGAAAGTTTTCTTGAAATGTATTATGGATTTTATGTTTTATACTGCTTTTAATTGCTATGACTATTTCATCTTGTAATGGATTTGGGCTGTTTTTTTTTTTTTTGGTATACTGTGTAATTGAATATCTTGATTTTATTTGAATTACCCTTCCCGTGAGAATTTAATATGATGACGTCTGGGTCCAGGGTACGATATATGTTGTATAATTCGTGAGCTCTTGGTGTAGTCCAGGTCAGTACATTTTGTTGAATTATTTTAAGTCTGTTGATTATGAATGACCATGTCTCGAGCTTGTTTGCGGCATTTTAGATGAGCGGTGTTCTCTTGAAGACCTCCGTGTGCAGGCCGAGGGGGATTTTTCTGTACTTTTTTTTTTTTTTTTTTATCCTCTTCGCCATTGATCGGCTCGGTAGCCGCTTGGGCGAATGGTCACGTCTCTGATTACTTTTCCTTTTCATTTATCCTCTTCACCAAAAGATCGGCTCGCTAGATTGAATTGCTCCACCTTTTCTATTCTGTTATATTTGGTCAGGATTCTTCCTCTCTTAATTAATGTTTCTATGTGATGATCTTCCAGATTCTTATCTGTATATGTATATTTTACTTTTCCTTCCCTTATCTCTGTCAGTAGTCTCTCGGTTGAGACTATTTGGGGGACTGAGCAGGTGTAAAACCTAATACCGGTTTCCTCGTCGACCTGATTCTCAGTAATCTTTCTTGGTGACGGTGGTGGTGCCACGTTTCCCGCTTTGTTCTATTTAGGAGTGCTATATATGCAAGGTAGTACACCTCGGACCGGAATTCCCCACGTACATTAGAGCAGGCCACACAGGATACCCAGATATCGTTTTAACAAATCAACACCACCACTTAAACATACTACTCGAATCCAGCCCAATATCCACAAGTGATCATCTCCCTATCATAGCCTAGGTTCACCATCACCACCGTGGGAGTGTGTACCAGGAGCATTAGGTTCACCATCGGGTGTGTGTGTAAGAGGAGCGTTAGGTTCACTCATCACCACCGTGGGAGGTGTGTACCAGGGAGCGTTAGGTTCACCGTCACCACTGTTGGAGTGTGTGTACCAGGGAGCGTTAGGTTCACCATCACCACTTGTGGAGGTAAAGCAGGGAGCGAGGTTCACCATCACCACCGTGGGAGTGTGTGTACCAGGGAGCGTTAGGTTCACCATCACCACCGTGGGAGTGTGTACCAGGCATTGGGTTCACCATGTGGTGCCTGTGTACCAGGGAGCGTTAGGTTCCACCATCACCACTGTGGGGTGTGTGTGTACCAGGGGAGCGTTAGGTTCACCCCACCACCGAGGAGTGTGTGTGCCAAGGAGCGTTAGGTTAATCATCACCCTGTGAGAGAGTGTGTGTAAGAGGAAGCAGGTTCATTATCACCACCGTGGAGTGTGTGTACCAGGAGCGTTAGGTTCACCATGACCACTGTGGGAGTGTGTGTTCCAGGGACGTTAGGTTTTACCATCACCGCCGTGGGAGTGTGTGTGTACCAGGTAGCGTTAGGTTCACTGGCCGTGTGAGAGGTACCAGGGAGCCTTAGGTTTCACCATCACCACTGTGGGAGGTGTGTACCACTGGGAGCTGTTAGGTTTCACCATCACCACCGTGGGAGTGTGTGTACCAGGGAGCGGTTAGGGTTCACCATCACCACTGTGGAGTGTGTGTACCTATGAGCATTAGTTTCACCGTCACCACTCAGAGTGTGTCAGTGTAGCGTTAGGTTCACCATCACCAACGTGGAGTGTACCAGGAGTGTTAGTTTACCATCGGGTGTCTGTGTACCAGGGAGCTTTAGGTTCACCATCACCACCGTGGGAGTATGTGTACCAGCGAGCGTTGGGTTCACCATCACCACCGGGAGTGTGTGTACCAGGGACTATTAGGGTTCACTTGGCAGGTGTCTGTGTGTGCCAGGGCGTTAGGTTCACTATCACCACTGTGGAAGTGTGTGTACCAGGGAGCCTTAGGTTCACCAAACCACTGTGGGATTGTGTGTAATGAGGGAGCGTTAGGGTTGAACATCACCACTGTGGGAGTGTGTTACCAGGGAACAATAGGTTCACCATCACCACCGTGGGTGTGTGCCAGACGTTAGGTTCAGTCACCACCGTGGGAGTGTGTGTACCAGGGAGCGTTAGGTTTACCATCACCATGGGGTGTGTACCAGGGAGCGTTGGTCACCATCACCACCGTGGGAGTGTGTGTGTGCCGGGGCGTTGTTCTTACCGTGTGGGTTTGTGTACCAGGGATTGGGTTCACCATCACCACCGTGGGTGTGTGTACCAGGGGAGCGTTAGGTTCTATCACCACCGTGTGGTGTGTCACCGGGAGCGAGGTTTACCATCCAACGTGGGAGTGTGCAGGGGAATGGGTTCTACATCACCCACAGTGAGAGTGTGTGTGCAGGGGCGCGTTGGGTTCACCATCACCACCGTGGGAGTTCGTGTGCCAGGCGTTGGGTTCATCACCACCGTGGGAGTGTGTGCCAGGGAGCGTTAGGTTTCCTGTGTGCTTGCCAGGGAGCGTTAGGTTCACCATCACCACCGTGGATGTGTGTACCAGGAGCGTTGGGTTCACTTCACCCTGGGAGTGTGTGTGCCAGGGGCGTTAGGTTTACCATCACCACCGTGGGTGTGTGCCAGGGAGCGTTAGGTTCACCTTCACCATTGTGGGTGTGTGCAGGAGCGTTGGTTCACCATCACCACCGTGGGAGTGTGTACCAGGGAGCGTTGGGTTTCACCATCACCACCGTGGGGTGTGTGTAAAGGGAGTTTAGGTTCACCATCACCACTGTGGGAGTGTGTGTACCAGGGTTTTAGGTTCACCATAGTGGGGTGTCTTTGTGCCAGGGAGCGTTGGGTTCACCATCACCACCGTGGGAGTGTGTGCCAGGGAGCAGTCAGGTCTTCATCACCACCGTGGGAGTGTGTGTGCCAGGGAGCGTTGGGTTAACATCACCATCATTGGGAGTGTGTGTAGGGGGCGTGGGTTCTACATCCTGCAGTGGGAGTGTGTGTGCCAGGGCGTTGGTTTCTGCGGTGTGTGTGAGGTACTATCACCACCGTGGGGTGTGTGTACCAGGGAGTGTAGGTTCTGCATCTGTTGGGGTGTGTGTGAGGGTTGGGTTCCTGCCCACCTTGGGAGTGTGTGTACCAGTGAGGGTTAGGTTCACCATCACCACCGTGGGAGTGTGTGGCACCAGGGGCGTTGGGTTCACCATGGTGGGAGTTGTGTGCAGGGCATTGTTCTCCATCCTACATGGGGTGTGTGCCAGAAGCGTGGGTTCACCATACCACCGTGGAATTGTGTGTGCCAGGGCGTTAGGTTCACCATCACCACTGGAGAGTGTGTGTGCCAAGGAGCATGGTTTGTGTGTGTGTTACCATCACCACCGTGGGGGTGTGTACCAGGGGCGTTAGGTTTCATCTGGGGTGTGTGTGCCAGGAGGTTGGGTTCACCATCACCACCGTGGGGTGTTTTACCAGGGGCGTTGGGTTCACCACCGTGAGTGTGTGCGTGCCAGGGAGCGTGGGTTCACCACCGTGGGAGGGTGTGTACCAGG
>NW_024737870.1:0-31247 GCF_018991925.1 Homarus americanus | reverse complement strand
TCAAAATTTTTAAATGTGTTATTTTCTTTGTGTGTTCAAATAGAAAACTTCGAATTAAAAACTCGCGAAATTTGAGAAGCTACCGTACGACATTTAACCCTTCAATATGTCTTCAAAGAGACCATGAAGCAGAGAAAGTGGTGCTAGTGCTTCCAAGCATAAGCACAAGTCACTGTCTATCCAGGAAAAGGGTGAATTTCCATGGTCCGGAAATATCCATGGTCCGGCACCGGTCAGGTCCCGAGGTTGCCGGACTAGAGAGGTACAACCTGTACATCCTTCTGTACTCACACAGCCAAACTGTGTCTGTGTGGATGTGGGTCACTCTATAATAACCCGTTATAGTACATCCTTCTTTCCTCACACAGCCAAACTGTGTCTGTGTGCATGTGGGTCAGACTATAATAACCCGTTATAGTACATTAGGGGGCAGTGAAATTTTGCTCAAAGCTGCACTCTTTAGGCATTGTTCCTTATACATATCTAGGACTCCATGCCAAATTTGAAGCTGATATGTCGAGGTTTAGTCTGCCGCATTTTCTACTGAATTTTTTAAATTTACCTACAGTACTAGCCAAACAGCCGCTGTGGCGGTGCAATGTTCTGTTCAGTGTTTATCAACTTTTTTTTCATATCTCTTATTTCATTTAAGTAGCTGGAAATATTCCTTATGTTGAGGATAATTCAGATGATTCAAGAGATATTCCTCTCGTCAATACTGATGCTGATTTTGTCCCTGATCCAAGGGCTCTGACAGCCACCAGTTCACAGAACCGGACAAGACTCCCTACACTGGCTGCCGCTTGTGACCGATACTTGATTAGTGATTATGCTGGAGCTGCCATTGCTACTGCCACCTTAACTGACTATGGCATTATCACAAAGGATGACAAGAGTCAGGTTATTGGACCACATAAGCTGCGGGATGCGAGACAAAAATACCGATTTAAGAGGCAAGAAATTGAGATGGCTAGTTTAGATAATTTGACGTCACTCTATTTTGATGGTAAGAAGACCGCCACTCGTGTGATGATAAAGAATGAGAAGACCGAGAAATGGAGTTCGAGGATGATGGTGAAAGATCATTATGTCATCATGGTTGAGCCTGGCAATGAATATCTCACACATGTGACTCCCAAGACTGGACACGGAAAGCAGATTGCCAAAACTATTCACGAGTTTCTGGTGGAGAAAAATCTAACCCAGCAGCCCATTGTGTGTGTTGGTTGTGATGGAACCAATGTAAATGTAGGATCAGAAAATGGAGTCATTCATCATCTTGAAATGTTACTTGGTCACCCGCTCCATTATTTCATATGTCAGCTTCACGGAAATGAGCTGCCTTTCCGCGCAGTTTTTTATCACTATGATGGTAAACCAAGTGGTCCTGAGCATTGGCGTGGTCCCATTGGAAAGCAGATCAAGGAGTCTTTGTCTGAGCTTCCAGTTGTCGCCTTCCAGCCAGTCAGTTTCCCTGATTTCCCTGTGTTTAATGATGAAGTGGAGAAAGATCTGTCCTGGGATCAGAAATACCTGTATAAGATTTGTAAAGGAGTTATCACAGGTGTTGTGGAAGATGACTTGGCTGCTATTGAGCCAGGTCCTCCCTGTGTGTCAAGGTGGAACACCTTATGGAGTAGAATCCTCAGGCTGTATGTAGCAACATCAAGACCCAGCCATGAGTTGAAAAGAATTGTCATTACAATAATAAAGTTCAGTGCTCCAATGTGGTTTTACATCAAGATACACCCTTACATAACACACGGCTCAAGGAACGTATTCCAGTCCCTGCTATATATGAAACACCTGAATAGTGAGGAGGAGACGATAGTGAAGAAGGCTGTCCAGAGAAATGCATACTTCGCCCACACAGATCAACTTCTTCTTGGTATGTGTGCAGATGAGGACATGACTGTTAGAGAAAAAGCTGTCTCAATGATAAGAAAAATTAGAGAGGAGAATCAGCAAAAGGAAGAATGCACTGGCAGATCTGAAGAGGAGGAGGAAGATTCTGATGCTGCTGTTGACGAGAATTTGTTAAACTATACTGATGAGGAGGGTAAAGATGGAGATGGGAATGAGGATGTGCCTACTGTAGTCAACATGAGAAAGGTGGTGACTCCGAAACTAAAGTGGCAAGCAAAAAACTATCATTCCATGATTAACTGGAGGAATGAACTCAAGACTGAGCCTCCTTACATTGCTTCTCTGTCAAATCTACAGGTTAATGACATTCTTGAGACACCATTAGTGGTGCCCAAGTGGCCAAACAGCACTCAGGCGGTCGAGAGAGGCATAAAAGTGATGACTGAAGCTTGCACTGAAGTGACGGGATACGAATCGAGAGATGGATATATTAGGCAAAGATTATTGTCTAGGAAAATGATGCCAAGGTTCCGCACAAAAAAGAATTTCAATATGAACTTGTAATGATTTTCTATACGGTGTACCTGTAAAATAACATGTGAATTAAATCGATGTCACCCATGTAAAATTTATCATTATCCTGGAAAACATTAAATGACACCTAATTTTTGGTATACACTAAAAGTTGACAAAAAGTCGTTCGCGATGCGGCAGGGTAAGTATGCATGAAATGGCATGAAATTTTGCACAGGTGTTTGTTACAGCCATACAAACGATGCCTGAAAAGTGCAGCCTGCAACTCAAATAAAAGTGTTTTTTCCCTGCACCCTATAGTACATCCTTCTTTACTCACACAGCCAAACTGTGTCTGTGTGGATGTGGGTCACACTATAATAACCCGTTATAGTACATCCTTCTTTACTCACACAGCCAAACTGTGTCTGTGTGGAAGTGGGTCACACTATAATAACCCGTTATAGTACATCCTTCTGTACTCACACAGCCAAACTGTGTCTGTGTGGATGTGGGTCACACTAGAATAACCTGTTATAGTACATCCTTCTTTACTCACACAGCCAAACTGTGTCTGTGTGGATGTGGGCCACACTATAATAAGGTGTGTCATAGGAGGGAAGATCAACTAAAACTAATGGCCCATCACTTTTTTGGTAGATTTTAGTGTATATAAACAGAAAATAATTTCAGTTTCAATATTTTGCAACCTTTTGCTAGGTAAATTTTAGTGTGAAATTTATCGAAAATCTAACGTACAGCTGCATTAGTGCATTACAATTAAATAGTGAACATTGCTTTCTGACTTCATTCTTTAACAACCCAACTAACAATATTTTTTTCTGTTTCAGATTCTCATGCATTTATAAGTTGATAATATTTGCGATGGCTGCTTGTGTCAGGACGAGGAACCAAAAATCCAGCCATCTCAGTCACTATCTTGGGTCTGGGAGAGAGCTTCTGAAGTCGGAGTTGCCTACATTGAGAGATGCTTTGAGATACGGTGTCTTAATCAGGCAAATCAGTGAAAAGAACCAAAGAACTTACACAAACAAAGACATTGCCAGTGATATGACCAAAGCTGTCTTGGCACAGTACACTCTGGCTAACGCTCAGTTCAAGCCTCCAGTCATAACAAGTCAGAAAAAGATTAGTGAGAGACTGCTAGCCAGTTGGGAAAAGGCAAGAGATATCTCTCTTGGGAGAGGAAAACTTTTGCAGTTAAGGACAGCTTTGCCAAGCAACTGGACCAGTTATTTGACATAATTACTTGCAAGTGTCCAATTGTTCTCTGTCCTGAGTTTGGATGCGATCGTGACTGTAAATCCGAGGCCCACATCTCCTGTATTTGCAAGTGTGAACTGAAGATTCCTGTGATCGAACTGGCATTTGTCAAAGCACAGAGAGAGAAGACTGGCAGTATAGGGGCTCTCATGATTTCTGTAGATGTTCAGGTCAAGAGACAGAGCTGCCACAGAGAGACAGAAGAGGAGAAGAGTTGCGAGGAAAAAGACTTGAGAAAGGCCCGGTGAGAGTAAAAGGCCGATGATTGGAGTCAAAGCTGATTCAGAGTTTAATGACTTCCCCATGGCTGATCCGAGTGTTGACCAGGAGAATGGTGACTTTGTCCCTAACCCAGAAAATAATGATCCCAAACCTTCCAGGCATAAGATTCGAAATAGGAAAGATATCCCGAGCATAGCTCTGGCCAGCATGCGACACCACACTGGTCTCAGAGAAACTGCAGAGATAGCAACAGCTGCCTGGGTTGACGGTGGTTTGATAACACCTGATGATGTTCACCTGGTGATAGATCATAACAAAGTAAGGAGTGCTCAGGAGAAACTTGTCAGTAACCTAGAAGAGGAGTTTGATAAGGGGATAAGAGAAAATGGAATCAATTGTTTGTTCTTTGATGGGAGAAGGGATGACACTAAAGTGTTCATGAAAGTTGGAGATTCTGACAAGTTGTTCCCTGCCATGGTGAAGGAAGAACACTACTCCTGCTGCAGTGAATTCCAGGAGGAAATATTTGTGGCATTTCACTCCAGAGAAAGATGACATCAGGAAACCAGCTGAGAATAGTGGCAGATAACATTGTGAACTGGCTCAGAGAGAGAGAGCATCAGACCCAGACCTGCAGGCCATTGGAGGGGACAGCACCAACGAACACAGAATTGTAGGGGGGGGTCATATAGTGGATAGAGCGGAAGATTGGGAGGAAGCTGGTCTGGATTGTTTGTGACCTCCACACCAACGAGTTGCCACTCAGACATCTGATCCAGGAGCTGGATGGCAAGACTCTTTCAAACAACAGATGGTCTGGTCTTCTTGGCAAGATGCTGGACTCTGCCACTGAGTTAGAAATAAATCCGAGCTTTGAAAAAATCACAGTTGGCCCTCCACTCGTTGAGCTTGCACATGCTGTCATTGACGACCTGAGTACTGACCAGTACTATGGTTACATGATTTGCAGTGCCATCAAAACTGGGGTCATGCCTGATAGACTTGCTTACCTGATGGGTCAGTCTCATTCTGGGTAGCTCTGGCTCCTGGGTTCTGCAGAATTTGGGTCGCTCATCATAAACTGAAAAGGGAACCAGCTTCACAACCTGAGACTTATTGTCCAATTCATCGTGAGTGTCTACTTGCCAAATTGGTTCAACACCAAGGTCAAGTCATCGTTCTCCGAAGGTCCGAGGCATGTTCTCTTCCAGCTTGAGCTCCTGAGGAGTCAGCCAAGGAAGGTTTTTCAGATTGTGGAGCAGACTGTGAGGAGATCTTCCTGGTATGCTCATCCCGAGGCAGTTCTGCAGACAATTCTCTGCAGTAAGGATGAGGAGGAGAGAAGAGTGGCAGTCAAAAAGATCTTGGATATGAGACTTATGAGAGGATCTGGGCATGACGAATCAGTTGGTGACGATTCCTTCAGGGTCAGGAAGACTCCTGAAGTCAATCTAGTTGCCAAGACCCTCACTGATCTCATAGATCTGGATAACATCCAGGCTGGCAGTGAGCCCCCTCTTACCTGCAGCCTCACCAATGTTCAAGTCAGAGCTTTCCTGGACAACCCCATGCATGTCCCTGCCTGGCCCTCGCATACCCAGAGTATAGAGCGTTGGTACAGCAAGTGAGCGAGGCCAGCAGTCACGTGTACAGCCAGGAGAGGAGGGAAGGCTACATCCGAGCTCAGGTGGTCAGCAGGGAGGTGATGAGTAGAAACAGAAGCAAGAAAGACATGTTCTCTATGGTGTGCAGCACACCGGGTCGTAGTAGTAAAACTGGTTTTTGTATTTGATGATTTTGTTTTCTAAAGGAATATTAAATTTAATAAATGTGTCAAGATCATTCATTTCACTATTCTGGATCATTTTCATCCTAATAAATTAACCTAATACATTTACTTTACTTTAAATAAGCTATTTAGTGGTATTGGTAAAATGGTGGGAATACTGAATTTTCATAAGATTTCAAGTTAAAATTTACCTAGCAAAAAATCAAAACTTTTCAAATCTGAAGATATCACATGATTCTGCACATAGAACTACATCATTAATACCATGGGCCGATTTTTCAAACTCAAAAAAAAAAAAATTCGCCTGCGTATGACACACCCTAACACTATAATAACCCATTATAGTACATCCTTCTTTACTCACACAGCCAAACTGTGTCTGTGTGGATGTGGGTCACACTATAATAACCTGTTATAGTACATCCTTCTTTCCTCACACTGTTGAATGCTCTGCCTTCTTCTGTGTTCCCATACTCGTACAATCTGTCTCACTTCAAAAGCTGGGCTTCGCTGTGTAAATTAATATAACCTTTTTATTTAATATTTTATTTTATTTTTACTCTTATTTTACAAAAATTGATTTAGTCACTTGTAGTTTTTATTTATAAATTGTACTTTTATAAGAATATCATCTAAGGCAAAATATTTTGTTTCAGATACTGTGATTTTACTCTTATTTTACAAAAATTGATTTAGTCACTTGTAGTTTTTATTTATAAATTGTACTTTTATAAGAATATCATCTAAGGCAAAATATTTTGTTTCAGATACTGTGATGTCACATCTCAAGACCAAGTGTAACTAAGTAGAAGTTCACAATGTCAAGCAGAGATAAAAAGTTCTCCTGTGAGGAATGTGGCAAACAGTTTGCCTTCAAGTCTACTCTCAAGACACACATTCTTGTCCACAATGGTGTGAAGGAGTTTGAATGTGAGGAATGTGGGAAATGTTTCTCCCAGAAGGGTAATCTCAAGATACACATTCTTGTACACAATGGTGTGAAGGAGTTTGAATGTGAGGAATGTGGTAAATGTTTCTCCCACAAGAGTACTCTCAAGACACACGTTCTTGGACACAGTGGTATAAAGAAATTTGAATGTGAGGTATGTGGTAATTGTTTCTCCCAGAAGGTTTGTCTCAAGACACACATTCTTGGACACAGTGGTATAAAGGAGTTTGTATGTGAGGAATGTGGGAAATGTTTCTCCCAGAAGAGTACTCTTAACAGACACATTCTTGTACACAATGGTGTGAAGGAGTTTGAATGTGAGGAATGTGGGAAATGTTTCTCCCAGAAGAGTACTCTCAAGACACACATTCTTGTACACAATGGTATAAAGGAGTTTGAATGTGAGGAATGTGGGAAATGTTTCTCCCACAAGAGTACTCTCAAGACACACATTCTTGTACACAATGGTGTGAAGGAGTTTGAATGTGAGGAATGTGGGAAATGTTTCTTCCAGAAGAGTAATCTCAAGACACACATTCTTGTACACAGTGGTATAAAGGAGTTTGAATGTGAGGAATGTGGGAAATGTTTCTCCCACAAGAGTAATCTCAAGAGACACATTCTTGGACACAGTGGTATAAAGGAGTTTGAATGTGAGGAATGTGGGAAATGTTTCTCCCGGAAGAGTACTCTCAAGACACACATTCTTGGACACAGTGGTATAAAGGAGTTTGAATGTGAGGAATGTGGGAAATGTTTCTCCCAGAAGGGTCATCTCAAGAGACACATTCTTGGACACCCATGGTATAATGGAGTTTGAATGTGAGGAATGTGGGAAATGTTTCTCCCTCAGCCGTAATCTCAAACTTCATAAACTTGTGCATGAAAAAAACAGAATTCAAGAAATGTTTAAATGACTTTACCAGAAGGTAAATGTGACACACAAACTTGAATACAGTAATATACATCAATATAAAACCACTTGAACAAACTCTATGAATGTAGCAGAAATAAAGACAAGTGACAAATGCCACTTTTATAGATATTAAACACAAGTTATCTGCTCTTAAGATGTAAATTACTTCTACCATGGCCTTAGTGTAGACATTTGGTGTTGGTTAAATATCACTCATAATAATACTCCATTTTGTTTCATCAGCCTTTTTAATAATGTTATTTACAGTACAGTAGTGAACAAAGGTTAAACTTATCGTCTATGTGCTTAAAATTTCACCTTTACTGGATAAGTTGTGTTGAACAGAGATGAACTCTCATTTACTATAATTTGTGTATCAATATTTGTGTCACCTGTGTCTGTCTTTATTTACACATGACGTAGCTTTTATCACAAGTACGTACATTAAAGCAGGTAGTAAATCATCTTGGTAATCTAGTACAGTGACCCCTCCGCTAACGAACTCAATCCGTTCCAGAAGGTCGTTCGTTAACCGAAACCATTGTTTCAATGGGTTTTTGGGTAATTGGTTCCAGCTCACCGAAAATTTCCTAAATTCAACAAAAATGGTAGAAAAGTTCACTTACTTTGAGGTGTGTATGTAGAAGGCTCCTGGATGATGATGATGGGATTTAGAATGGGGGTGGAGGAGAAGGAAGAAGAGAAGGCATTGGGGTGGAAGAGAAGTCACCCCATGGCGCCATTTCACCCATAAAATTTTAGCTCTCTTGGTGTAATTCAAGATTATTTTCTTTAAATCAACACTGCACTGCATTATGTATTGTCAATATGTCAAATATATTTCAAAATTACCAATAATTTGCTTGGAAACACAGAAAAAAAGCGTTTAGTTGAAGAGAGTCTCAAGCAAGATGTTACCTCCAGTGAAAACAGAGAGACTAACTCCTGTTTGCTGTGTTAAGAGGCTGGATGCCGCGCATTAAACTAGTCACTTTACCTTCAATTATGTTCAATAATTGTTAAAATGACTAAAAATTTGAATATTAAACTTTTAAAATTATTGAATAGTATAAAGTTCTTGATATTTACCAAAATAGTAAGGAATTTAAGCCCTAGAACCGATTAATGTATTGGCGGACTGATACTAAAGCTGGTTGCCCGGTTAGTGCAAGCGAAAACATGTTGAGGTCGGCTCGTAAGAACTTCGTTAACCGAATTTTTTTTCGTTAACCGAATTGAAGATCCTTATGGAAGGCAGTTCGTGAATCGAAATTACATAAACCGAGGTGTTCGTTAAACGAGGGGTCACTGTACAGTGGTGGTAGACCATTTGTTATAGTCAAGGTGTTGTCATTATCTCACGGAAACTCTTCAATCTCCGTTGAAATTGTACGTAAATATTTGATAAGTTTTGCTCAACTCTGATGAGATATTTTGATATTTTATCTTGACTAAAATGGTTGGTAGTTTTGATTCATGTTTTAAATATATTCTTTTGTCACTTACAGATATATGGTACCATTGTCTGATAAATAATGGTTAGGGTTCATATATAGTAGCTGGTGTTATGGGGCAGATGAACTTTAACACCTCTTAACTGTATATAATATCATGTTTAATATATTGTTCAGTTAGCATCTTGTGCCTTAGTTAGGTGTTTCTTCTTGGTTATATATCAATTCATCCTTGGGCAGTCATTTTCTTAAAGTAGCCAATGCTGAAATGCCAAACTCTGGGTTAAAATTTGTTTTTTGATCATGTTAAGCAGAAGACTTGGTTAAATTAACATACAGTATTTAGATATTTGTTGTTCGTATATACAACTTTTCCTAATAGTACTGGCATGTGTTTATCTAACAATGGTATTTAAAAAAATGATTGCTACAAGAATGGCATTAATTTTGTGGACATGAATGTAGAGTTTCATGTAAATACTGTGTACTGCATACATTAGTACAGGTCCCTATAATCTCTTGTGACTCTTATTACAGCTGCATAACGTTAACACTCACCGCACTAAGGGAGTATCTAAGTTTTCTATTGGGTAGTGTCACAGTAAACACACTGAAGGAGTAATTTGTATGTTGTATTATACCAGTGTCTGTGTATATAATGTTATGTGTGTTTACTGATAGTATTAAGGGAGAACACGAGGTACTGTTGTATGTTGTATTATACCATTGTCTGTGTATATAATGTTAAGTGTGTAATGATAGTATTAAGGTCAGTTATTTTGTATGGAGAAGAAGAGACCTTCATTTATGGGAAGTCGGTTATTTTTGTGTGGTGCTGTGACCTTAATTGCTTGGGGAAGGTCAACTATTTTTGTATTGTCACAGAGTGCAGTATTTTTATTATGTCTAAAATAATTAGTTAAAACTACTGGTTGGTGTTTCACCCTTCCTTCCATCCTCAACTTTGATTAATGAAAAACATAAACTCACGTTGCTGGACTAAACTCACACTGCTAGATTAAACTAACACTACTAGACTATACTCATAGTGCTAGACTAAACTCTCACTGCTAGACTAAACTCACACTCCTAGACTATACTCACACTGCTAGACCAAACTCACACTGTTACAGTAGACTATACTCACAGTGCTAGACTAAACTCAGTGCTAGACTAAACTCACACTGCTAGACTAAACTCTCACTGCTAGACTATACTCATACTGCTAGACTATACTCATACTGCTAGACTAAACTCAGTGCTAGACTAAACTCACACTGCTAGACTAAACTCTCACTGCTAGACTATACTCATACTGCTAGACTATACTCATACTGCTAGACTAAACTCACACTGCCACAGTAGACTAAACTCACTCTGGTAGACTTCTTTGCCAGCTCCCCAAAGAACAACTACACATACTGTCCTGCAGTCTGGTTGCAGTGACCCAAAGTTAAGAAGTAAACCCTAGTATTAAGTGACCAATACGTTTAAGGCGAGCAGGTTGGGTCGTGTTGCGTCTGTAACAGCGTGTTCGGCATTCGGACCTTCGATGTTGAGCGGCAGGAATTGGACAGTGATTACGTAAGAACATCAAGATCGTCTTAGTGATGTGAAAGTGTAAATCGATGTAGGATTTTTAGTGTTAGACGTGATTGTATTTTTGAAAAATCAATTTCCACCGAGTTGGAGGTACAGCCCAGGTCAGGAGGCCTACAACCACAAAATCACGGCCATATGACAAAACCTTTATTTTTTACGGAGTTGTGGTCACGGCTGTGATAGGCCAACCAGGGAGAGTAGTACTGTGATTTTATGTAAATCAGTTCATAGTGTCATCAGTGACCACAGAAGAGGTTGTAAATAACTTAAAATGAATACAAACTGGCAAGCAAGCTGGAAAGGCACCACTGCCAGCTGAAACCAAGTCGTGTTACAGGTGTGACAGAGACTAAATTTTATTTTGTTTGTGTGCTTTCTCATGGACCGAAACTGTGCCTACAATACACCATTGACAGGTAGATACAGTGTTCACAGTCATAGCACAAAGAGATACAGGAAAAGAAAGTATAAGGAAATACTAGTTGAAATAAAAAATAAAAAATAAAATCAACAAGCTTGGCTATTCTTAAAGGCATTCTATTACCGCCCCAAAGAAATTTTTATTTTATTTTTCTGTGTTTCTACAGGACTGAGTGGGTGTATAAAATCAGTTATTCATAGCAAAATGCAGTGTACATAGAGATAGCACATAATGCCGACAAACGACGAAGTGAACTGAAAAGGAAACAAGACAACTCTAAAGGCAACAGGGAAGGTTTACAGCCAGAGCAAAGGGCAGCTACGTACTGTTCTTTTTTCCTCTTTATCTTTATATACGTACATAGATCTTAAAACTGGTACATATATTTTTAACATAAGTAATTTGATCTTTAACATTATTATTTACACCCTCAAACATTCCCAGATATTTGTGACTGGATTCTTTTTGCAATTTTATTCCATTTAACCAAAATTCTTTTCCATTTACTGCCCTTCACTGAAATTTGGTTTTATTTTCACTTATGACCAGTCCCAAGGAGAGAGAACGATACTGCAGCTGATCAATGATCCTAGACATATCTTCCTCATTCTTACATTGCATTAGAATGTCATCAGCATAAATGATAACTTGGGAAAAGCTCTGGAATTTGTAACTAGCTATTCTGTCCATAAGAATATTAAATAGCATAGGGCTAAGAGCACCACCTTGTGGGGTACCCAACCCTAGATTTTGTCTTCCGATTCATGACCTTGAAACCAGACACTCGCTTTTCTGTTAGTTAAGTAATCCACATCATTAATTTCCCTTTCATACCTTTACTTACAAGACTTTCTAAGATCGCTTCCTTATTTGCCTTATCAAAGGTACTTAAGGTCTACAAACAGAGAGCTAATGATCACAGCGATTCGTTTAGTTCCTGTCTTTTGTATATAGTCTTTGGTTGTGACCTATGGACCTGCACCCTAAAAAGTGTATTCGTCCCAAAGTCCCCCCTGCAACTGCTCACCTCCCTCCCAGGAGATTGTGAACACGGAAGGGGGTCGGAACAAGCTCCCATCCCTCGTCCTTCCCCAACAGGTTTGACGCACTTCCGCAAGAATGGATGGACAGATCTCTCTACCGACCTTCAACCACAACGTCGAGGACTGGTTAGTTCATGTGGAAGCAGCCCTCATCGGTTCACAAGCTACTGACGAGCAAAAGTACGGCGCCCTGCTGTGTGCCTTGCCCACGGAAGTCGCCACACAGGTCTCACAGACCATTTCCAACCCTCCAGATGACAACAAATTCGCTAACCTGCGGGATGCCTTGAGGACGCTGCTAGTTGGGGATTTAGAATATAGTTATACGTCTACCCAGATCCCAACAGGTAACAACAAAAAACAAAACAAAGACAATCGGACTATAAAAGGGTAGACAAAGGATGCGAGTTTTCGTTGTGTATAATTACCCTTAACCAAACTTAACCTAAACATTAACAGTATATACATATTAATACAACATAAACAATTTTGAAGCAAGTGGACGTGGGGGAGGCAATACAAGATACAAGTACTTAAGTGAGGAGCTGAGATGGCTGACGAGTAAGGCTGAGTATTGTAGAAGACGGTAGGTAGTCACTGTCCGTAGGTTTAGAGGATAGATGATCCTGTGGTCACTTCCCAGAGCCAAGTCCTCTCCTCGAATTGGAGCTCACAAAGAAGACTTGGAGGAAGTGACGCAACAACCAGGATATGGAGAAGGGAAACCCCGGAGTGTTAACTAAGACGAGTCATACTCGTGTCTCGTCCCTAGATGGCGTTGCTCGTGGTGCTGGGTAGGTAGATCAGGACAATAGATGGCGTGGTTCGTAGTGCTGGGTGGAGGGGTTCGTAACACACCCCCCCTCCAAAGACCTCCGTAGCGCGGGCGCGAAGGAGGTGATCACCTGGTGCGTCTGGAGAGTAGCTGCTGCATTTCCACTGGAGCTCGGGATAAGGAGTCTGCAATCAGGTTGTCCACCCCCTTTATGTGCCGGACTTGTAGATTATAGGGCTGGGTGAGGAGAGCCCAGCGGAGGATTCGCTGGTTGGAGGTCTTGTTGGTTTGGATGAACGTGAGTGGGTTATGGTCGGTGAAGACTAGGGTTGTTTGTGGGCAAGACTGGAGGTAACATTCAAACTTCTTTATTGCCAACACCAGAGCCAGGGCCTCCTTCTCTATGGTCGAGTAGTTGGTCTGATGTTTTTTCAACTTGGCGGAGTAGTATGCCACAGGGTGAAGGACATCAGTGGTTGGGTCGGGTTGTAGGAGCACAGCCCCCACTCCGACACCGCTAGCGTCGATTTGCAGATGGAAGGGCAAGGTGTAGTCAGGGGGGTGGACTACAGGCTTGGAGGCAAGGAAGGCTTTGAGGCGGTGGAAAGACTGGTCGCACTTCTGGTTCCAGATGTAAGGGACCGCAGAACTGGTAAGGTCTGTGAGGGGTCCGGCCACGCTGGAGAAGTTACTGCAGAACCGACGGTAGTAGCCGCACATCCCCAGGAAGCGCACGAGTTCCTTCCTCGTCCTTGGAGTGGGGAAGGACAAGATGGCTTTAACGTTTGCGTCCTTGGGTCTCACCATACCATGCCCAACGATATGTCCCAGGTAAGTCACTGAGGCCCGGCCAAAAGCAGATTTAGCCAGGTTTATGGTGAATCCAGTCTCTTGCAGTCGTGCAAACAGTATCTCCAAACGCACCAGATGTTCGTCCCAGCTGTCCGACACCACCACCAGGTCATCCAGGTAGGCGAACGTCCCACCTAGGTCCTGAATAAGGTAGTTGATGGCCCTCTGGAATGTGGCCGGAGCATTAGAAAAGCCAAACGCCATAACCAAATATTGAAAAAGACCAAATGGAGTTATAAATGCCGAGATTATTTTTGCCCTATCCGTGAGTCCCACTTGGTAATATCCTTTCAATAGGTCCACGGTACTGATAAATTTGGCACAGCCTATGCTGTCTATTATATCTTCAATCAAAGGTAAAGGGTAGGAGTCTGAGACAGTGACCTGGTTCACTTTACGATAATCGGTACAGAAACGAAAAGTGCCATCGGGTTTTGGAATGAGAAGGCAAGGTGAAGCCCAGGGGGAGGTACTAGGCTCAGCTAAGTTATGTTTTAACAAAAAATCTACCTCCTTTTTCATAATCTCTTTTTTTTGTGGATTTAGTCGATAGGCTGATTGCCTAATGGGTTGTACATCATCTGAGATTAGCTTAATATCATGTTTAAGTATATTGCAAAACCCTGGGAGGTCTGACGTGACTTTAGGAAATGTTGATAATAACTTAGTGAGATCTTTTGCTTGAGATGGATTCAGAACAGAAAAATACTCAACCAAGTTGTTGAGTATGTGACTGTTAGCAGGGTTTTCTTTAGGTAGAGGGAAGTCTAAATTCTCCAATAGGTCCATGTCATCTGTCTCCGGCCCTGACAAAACCGTATGCAATACAGGTTGGCTTATAGCCTCTGGGATGTCTTCCTCTGACTGCCTGGAATGGTAAAGTTTCATGAGATTAATGTGAACAAGTTGTGAATCTTTTCTGCGATCAGGAGTATGGACTATATAGTTGAGGGGAGATAGTTTATTAGCAACTATATAGGGACCAGTAAACTTGCTTTTAAGGGGAGAGCCTGGAATGGGTAGAAAGAGTAACACTTTGTCACCTGGAGAAAATGATCTTTTAACTAATTTAGGTTGGGACTTCACCATTTTTTCTTGGACTTTTTTTAAGTTTGACTGAGCAATGGTTCGGACTTCAGTTAATTTGTCCCGTAAAGTGTCAATGTATTGGGAAACTGTTGCGGGCTTAATAGATGGAGTGTCAAACCACTGCTCCTTTACTATTTTAAGGGGTCCCCTAATTTGTCTCCCATATAGTAACTCGAACGGGGAGAAACCCAATGACTCCTGGGGACATTCCCTGATGGCAAAGAGTAACAAGTCTATGCTTTCATCCCATTCCTTTTGGTGTTCTATACAGTATTTTTTGATCATTGATTTGAAAGTTTGATGGAACCGTTCCAAGCAACCTTGGGATTGTGGGTGGTAAGCCGAAGATGTACAATGGTCCACACTGAGGTCTTTCATCACCTGTTTGAAAAGATTGCTCGTAAAATTGGTGCCCTGATCGGATTGGATCTCTTTAGGAATGCCCACTGAAGTGAAAAGGTGCAAAAGATGTTTGATTACGTTTTTTGAAGTGATGCTTTTAAGGGGAAAAGCCTCAGGATAACGTGTACTGGTATCCATAACTGTGAGCAGGAATTGATTTCCCTTCTTAGTCTTTGGTAATGGGCCCACACAATCCACAACAATCTTTTCAAATGGTGTAGAAAATACTGGGATGGGCTTAATGGGAGCTGCTGGTATACTTTCATTTGGTTTTCCTACCATTTGACAAATATGACAAGATTTTAGGTACTTTGACACATCCTTCCTAAGTCCAGGCCAATAATAGTGTTGGAGGAGCTTTTTATATGTTTTCAGGATTCCCAAATGTCCTGAAATACCATCATGGGCAAGGGCAATTAATGCTGGTCTGACTGAGGTGGGAATTACCACTTGATGTATTTCAGACCACGTGTCTAGCTGGGCAAGCTCAGGGGGCCTATAGGCCCTCATCAAAATCCCTTCATGATAATAAAAACACGGAAGGGTGTTAAAATCTTTACCCTCAACTGCTGCATGATGAAGTTTATTCAAAGATGGATCAGATTGTTGGGCTTTAACGAGCTCATCCTTACTAATGGTCTTATTGTACAGATCTTCTGTGGGTAGGAAGATATTAGAGGTGGTTTTAGATGAAGAGGGCCCATTTCGCACACTCTGTGACCGGGTGACAGCACAAGATGGGAAAAGATGAGGAATAGTTTCTTTAAGGTCAGTGGTGGAGTTGACAGGTAAGGGAGAGTCGACTGTCTTTATGTTAGGAACCACTAGATCTCCTACCAAGTCATTACCCAATAATAAATGAATGCCGCACACAGGCATTGGGTCTTTCCTTATGGCTATTTGCACTTCCCCAGTAATCAAGGGACATTGGAGGTGCACTTTAGCTAAAGGATAGGAAGAATGGGATGAGAGATCCGAAATTAGAACACTCTCATTAGTAAATGCGGTAGATATATCAGGAATGACGTTAAACAGGAGGATAGATTGTGCTGCGCCCGTATCACGTAGTATACGAATAGGGAAAGAACGAGACCCCTCTATGATTGAAATTTTTCCCTCATAGGTGAATGAAGAGAAGAGATCCTGATGGGGCCTTTCCACATTGGTGTTTGCTATTGGTTTGGATTTGGGATCCAGGGAACTACTTTTAGCAATTCGACACTTTGGGTGTTTACAAGTCTGGATCGTATGGCCTGGGTTTTTACAGTAAGAACAAGTAAACTTGGTTGCATCAGGGGGGGTAGGTGTGGGACCTTTCGACCTACCACTCACGTCCCCAAGGTTATCATCAGAGGAGGACCTAACATGTCGGGAAGTACCACGTTCCCTACGGCACAGTGACTCCACCAGCAAGGCGTACTCATCAGCCAGCTCAGCCGCACGTCCTAAATTAACCTCTCCACGATCCTCCACATGCTTCAAGATGTGAAATGGTATCTTGTTCTTCCACTCCTCCAGGACTACCAAGTTTAACAAATCCTGAGGTGGCCATTAAGAAAACCTAGATAAATTAATTAATGGTCAAAAGATAAGATACGTGGATTACCCTAGAAAATATCACGGCAGTGGATAACCAGAAAGTCCCGGAAACTACCTAGGGAAATTACACTTATGATTATTGTTCTTCTGAGAAGATCCTTAGATAAGGATAAGAGACTTGAAAGGGGAAGGGCGTATTACGGATTAATATAAAGATCCGGATTAACAACCCCGAGATACTTTAAAGAGGAAGGGCGTATTACGGCGTTAATATAAAGATCCGGATTAACAACCCTGAGATACTTTAAAGAGGAAGGGCGTATTACGGCGTTAATATAAAGATCCGGATAAACAACCCTGATAAATGGTATGATTGACCCTGAATGAGATAATGAGAAGAACAATAATTGAGGCTTTATAATTATGGGGTCCTGGTAGAGCGGGGCGTCCCAAGATATCACTTCACCCTAAACTAGTGACTATGGAACAGCCTACTCTGGAGTGAGGGTACGGCATTAAACAGATCCCGATTCTTCCCTACACCGATAAGACTTACTACATCCATCACACGTAATAACAGGTAAGCCTTATGACACTTGGAACCTAATATCCTACGCCTGTCACTCTTTACTGTACGATAATACCAATATATGCACACACATATGAAGGAAACTTTAAACCACCGTAAAGCAATTAGAACAGAAGTGACTAGGAGGAATAATTAACACTGAGTAACAAGGGAGGAAGGAATATGGTACTTAAGGTCGTGTCCTGTCACGGTCGCCATTTGTTACGAGTTGGGGATTTAGAATATAGTTATACGTCTACCCAGATCCCAACAGGTAACAAAAAAACAAAAACAAAGACAATCGGACTATAAAAGGGTAGACAAAGGATGCGAGTTTTCGTTGTGTATAATAAAGTACCATAAATCCCTTAACAAAATATTCAGCTTATAAATTACCCTTAACCAAACTTAACCTAAACATTAACAGTATATACATATTAATACAACATAAACAATTTTGAAGCAAGTGGACGTGGGGGAGGCAATACAAGATTACAAATACTTAAGTGAGGAGCTGAGATGGCTGACGAGTAAGGCTGAGTATTGTAGAAGACGGTAGGTAGTCACTGTGCCGTAGGTTTAGAGGATAGATGATCCTGTGGTCACTTCCCAGAGCCAAGTGCTCTCTCCTCGAATTGGAGCTCACAAAGAAGACTTGGAGGAAGTGACGCAACAACCAGGATATGGAGAAGGGAAACCCGGAGTGGTAACTAAGACGAGTCATACTCGTGTCTCGTCCCTAGATGGCGTTGCTCGTGGTGCTGGGTAGGTAGATCAGGACAATAGATGGCGTGGTTCGTAGTGCTGGGTGGAGGGGTTCGTAACAACGCCTTATCAACAGACCCGCCCCAATCTCCTGCAAGACCCATCCTCTATCTCCCTCGGAAACTCTACCCCGGGACGTCTCTGGGAGGAGATGTGTAGGCTGAACTCCCGTCACACAGACAGACTCCCCGACTCTACCTGCGCCAGCTTCACGCACAAAAGCTCCCCACACAGGTACGCATCACCCTGTCCACAGTAGATTACTCTACAACACCAGAACTCTACGCACCCTCGGCAGACAGAATATTCCACGAATACACTGCTGTGCACCATGCGTCCGCCCACAACTCCGCGGCTACGCTCTCACTTTCTTCCGGTTTTGTCAACCTGACCAGCGCTCCACAGATGACCAATACCTCACAAGACATCAGGGACCTGTTGCAGACTTTGAACCGCAGGATGGACACCATTGAACAGTTCTGCTTCTCCATGCCTGCTGCTGGGCCTGTTCCTGACTCACGCACAGCGCCCTACAATCCCCGACGCGCCTTTCCTGCCCCGGAAACCGCCGCCAGCCCCCAGCACAACGGGTCTACCCTATGCTAGTATCACAGACGTTTCGGCTCCAACGCTCAACACTGTGAGCCCCACTGCACCTACACGGCGAAGCGACATCGACGGAGACAGGTCGGCGCCATAACCTCCGCCACGATCATACAGCACATCACAAGGCCCCACTTCTGACCTTGACCACTTCACTCCTGCTGCCCCACGCCAGCCTTCCCACCGCCCTGAACACGTTAATTCCGCACCTCCTCCGCCAGTCTGCCCACCATTACCCCTTGCAGCACCACCTCGCCCACGACATTTCTGGGCACTCTCTTTCCACCCTCAGGTACCCCCTGATCCTGTCCTGCACCCTGCTGTTGTCGTAGACCCTGTTGCTATCATGGCCCCTGCCCCTGACCCGGTCTACCCACCCAGTGACGCTGCCCCTGCCGCGACAGGAGCACAACAACCATTGCCTGTACAGTGTACAACCTCATCTAACCCAAAACCCTCCTACCTCTGCTTCTCCCACAGATCTCGTGTCTCCAGACAGAGTCATACATACACCTGCCCGGTATGTATCACTTGTGGGACGCAACCCTGCCAACCTCCAGCCTCCCGCCGCGCCCGGAGGGGAAGGGGAGTATTGTAGTGGATCCCATCCCCTACAAGTGACGACTGAGCTCCCGTGCGCCTACCAGCCAATCAGCGTACAACCAGCGATGCTGGTAGACCTACTCTCCACTGCGGACGCACTGTCATGATCGTGATAACGGCTAACTTGAAAACCTTAAGGATTCATATTACGCTCAAACGTCCACAAAACCTTCTGAGTCCCCCAGTGGAAACGTCCCCCGTTTTCTCTGTTTCCCCGTCTTTGTTCGTAGCAGACGCTGTATGTTGGGACCTGTTGCCATCCAACCCTTTGTAATCAATTTAATTTTGCTTTTGATAGCTGAGTCAGAGCATTGTTAGTGAAGATAATAGTAGGGAATGAAACTGAGTTCATAGTCTCAGTTTCAACGTCAGAGTGTACAGTGAATTAATTCATCGGAATAGAAGTAGGTGGACTCCCTGGCCTATTTTGAATGAGGGCGCTGCGGGCATTTCTACCGTTAGTGAGTGCTCGCCCTTCACCCATACAGGTATGCCATTCCACTCTGTGTTGTAATTCGCCCTTCTTTAAGTGATTTGACCCAATTGATAGTTGATTGTGCAAGTGTTATAGTAACGTAGTTGATATGCTCTGAGTGAAGTCATATTTACGTCTTTAACGTCCCCTGAAACGTGATGTTGTTGTCACCGTTAGTGAGTGCCCGTCCCTTCACCCATACAGGTCCCTAATGCAGCCTAGGCCGTGTCTGTAGCGTGGATGTTGTATCCACTATGTCTGGGGAGATGTCCGAGGTCCAGTAGGATCCGTTACCTTCGTGAGACCCGGCCGTCAGACACTTCAGACTACCTATGGCCCTCATAGCTGGCTCGTCTGGCCCTAACGCTCGGCCTGCGAGGTGACCCCGGATCACCAAGCCACACACCACTACCAGCCCCCATCATTGGTGGATGAGTGTCTAACTCAGTAGGGCTATTTGTGTGGTGGGATTAATCCACTGGGATCTCCAGAGTTCATCGGAAAGTACTCCATGGTGGCTGGACCCCATGGCTGTTGCTTGAGTATCACTCCTGACGACTGAAGGTTGTAGTGGCAGTTGTCCTGGTCTTTATGGTGCTAAGTGACTATAAGAGTTGTGTGTTAATGAGTATGTCCACCCAGTAGTGGTGTGAGTATGTTGAGCCTGAGGGCCTAGTAATAGATTTCGTCTGTTGGTACAAATACATTCTTTCTCCTAATTTCATATTCATGTTTAAATAATTTTTTTATTTGTATATTGTGTCTATTATTTACCTAAAGTATTTACCGTTATTTCTTCCCTATTGCTTGATACTATCATTACATCTACCCACGAGCCTCCTCTCGTCACGCTACCAATGGTAATAAGTATGAGAGTAAAAGGAATTGTTACTGGCACACTCAGGCCCTCATAAATGGTGGCAGTAGTGGCCCTCATAGCACAGCAACGCTAGAACCAGAGTGCCGGGGATTCCAGGCCTCCTCCTCTGTGATTGGCTCTCACGCTACGCGCACCCCAAATCCTGATGTTTCTAAATTGTATAAATACGCCGAACAAAGTGGGGGCCTAGAGTCACTCTCTAACCCTCTCTCACCATGAACGGTTACGAGTTTGATAACGTGGCGCGGATACGCCGACCTGCCCCAAGAAATTAAACCTCCAAGTTCTCCAGAAGTTCTTTGAAACTAATGGGATCGTGGGGGTCACCAAGGTGGAACGATTGAAGCTCCATGGTGACATCAAGATCACCTTCGCCGAGAAGGGCATGCCCGTACAACTCGCGGAGATCCCAGACATCAACGGCATTCCATTTAAAATGATTGCCTACAAGTGGGACAACCTGAAGCTGGGAGTAATCTCCCACGCCGAAATTGCCCACGTGGACCAAGCAGAGCTGAGTGAGCTCCTCAAGGGGCAACTCCAAGTTGTGAAGAAGCTGTCCGACACCACTGCCCTCATCGGACACCACTCCACCTTACCCAAGGAGGCTCAACTGGCGTGGGTAACTGTGCCAGTCAAGCCGTACTGCAGACCGAAACGGTGTTACAAATGCCAGCACTACGGACACACTGTAAACAAGTGTGAGGCGCAGGAGGACACCTGCTCCATGTGTAGCAGCCCCGGACACCGCTACACGGTCTGCCCCAACACAGTAAAAAAATGTGCTGCTTGTGGTGGCCCACACTCCTCCGCCGATCGGACCTGCCCTAAATGGAAGGAGGAATGCAGGATAGCCAAGGATCGTCTCGACAAGAAACTGAGCTACAAAGAGGCCCTCCTTGCTGTACGCTCCCAAGACAAGAAAAAACCATCAGAAAAGAAAAACCAAGAAAAGAAAACTCAAGAGAAGACGCCCACCACACAGAACCAAGAACACCACGTGGCCCGTGGAGCTGAAGCCCACGTGGTCAACCTCACCGTCTCTGACTTCTTCCACACCTATGAGGACTTAAAACACGAGGAAGACGAACAACAAGACCCAAACACAAATGAATGGACACTTCAAGAGAGCAAGAAGAGGAGGAGAGTGAGAAGAAAATCGACATCAAGCTAAGAAGACCAAGACATCTCCTCCACACAAGAAACCAACACACACAATCAAGCCGACCAAGCACTGAATATCCATTGCCCAACCCAACACGCACCTGACGCTAGCCTGGCTCTGTCTTGTCGCCTCCCTGCCGCGTCCGGGCGAGTTGCTGCTGCCTCCATCTTATACTCCCTCACGCAAGCGGTGTTTAGCCACTGCATCTATTCTCTCCTCCTAAAATTCACTTCAATCCTCCCTTTATTCTTCCCCTGAACCTCCTTCCCCCCTGTCACTAACATTTTTCGATTCGATTCTGATTGGCTGGTCGGCGCGCGGCCGGAGCTCAGTTGGAAGTTGTAGGGGAGAGGAGCCACTACAATATGTTTTATGTAGACGAAAGTAAAAAAAATAAATAACTGTGTAATACAAACACTTTCTTCACCCAATATAAGAGCATAAAACAATAAAATAATACACAGATCAAGTTATGAAATAGTAAAAGAATATTTACTTTTATCCTCTTGGCAGTACAGCTCAAACACTGATTGAATTATAAAAGTTAACCTTCGCAAATTAATGTAAACTCATAGCACTAATTTTCATAGCCGAGGTGTACCGTAACAGAGACTAATGAATATATATGTAAAATTATCGGCCAAAGAAAGTATATAAAGTACTTTCCTTGGTACTTGGGGGGAGGGGAGGATGGGAGCTGATCAGTGTTATAATATTACCACGAACTAGTTTATTTATTACTTAACCTCAACTAACTAATATTTACTTAACATAACTTCCTGGTGATAGTTTATTATTAATTAGTGTTACTATAACTACCTGGTGATAGTTTATTATCACTTAGTGTCACGATAACTACCTGACGATGGCTTAATATTACTTAGTGTTCAGTTTATAATACAATAATAAGTAGATGTAATATAATTCTTTAAAAGTGTATCAGTAGTAGAGTAAAGTTTGTTTCTCAGATAATATTAAGTAAATAATAATTGTTTAAACTACGTGATGTTAGTTTATATTAGGTAAAGTTGAGTTGTTCGTGGTAAGTTATTAACAGTGTTCATCGCCTCGGTTGTAAACATTAAGTCGACCAAAATGTGTTAATTAAAATACAAACTTGGAGGATTTAATACTTCACTACGTCACTGTGAGTTGTTTATTAACTTATATATAGCCAAGGTGAACCGTGGTACTTTAGTAAGACGTGTTACCTGTCTAGTACAGTACTGTCTGTTGGTGGGTAATGTGTGTCACTACCACCAGTTGTTGGTGCACATGGAGAGTGTAGGGACAGTGTCACTACTGTTGTTGTTAAAACAGACTCAGTCAGCCAGCGGCCTTACTTGATGGAGAGTCACCACCAACACGTGTTACCAGAAGCAACACCAGCTGAGTCACCACCAACACATGTTACCAGAAGCAACACCAGCTGAGTACATGTTGCAACACTTAACACCAGCTGAGTCACCACCAACACGTGTTACCAGAAGCAACACCAGCTGAGTCACCACCAACACATGTTACCAGAAGCAACACTTAACACCAGCTGAGTCACCACCAACACATGTTACCAGAAGCAACACCCACTACTGCAACACTTAACACCAGCTGAGAGTCACTGAGTCACCCCCAACACGTGTTACCAGAAGCAACACCAGCTGAGTCACCACCAACACATGTTACCAGAAGCAACACCCACTACTGCAACACCACTAACACCAGCTGGGGAGTCACTGAGTCACCACCAACACATGTTAACAGAAGCAACAACCCACTACTGCAACACTTAACACCAGCTGAGAGTCACTGAGTCACCACCACACATGTTACCAGAAGCAACAACCCATCACTGCAACACACTGCACACCAGCTGAGAGTCACTGAAACACCACCAACACGTGCTACCAGAAGCACACCCACTAACACCAGCTGAGTCAACAACACCAACACATGTTACCAGAAGCAACACCCACTAACACCCAGCTGAGTCACCACCAACACATGTTACCAGAAGCAACACCCACTACTGCAACACTTAACACCAGCTGAGAGTCACTGAGTCACCACCAACACGTGTTACCAGAAGCAACACCCACTAACACCAGCTTGAGTCACCACCAACATATGTTACCACAAGCAACACCCTACTAACACCCAGCTGAGTCACCACCAACATGTTAACAGAAGCAACACTACTGCAACATCTAACACCCAGCTGAGGTCACCACTCAACACATGTTACCAGAAGCAACACCCACTCATTGCAACACTTAACACCAGCTGAGTCACCACCAACACATGTTACCAGAAGCAACACCACTACTGCAACACTTAACACCAGCTGAGTCACCACCAACACATGTTACCAGAAGCAACACCACTACTGCAACACTTAACACCAGCTGAGTCACCACTAACACATGTTACCAGAAGCAACACCCACTACTGCAACACTTAACACCCGCTGAGAGTCACTGAGTCACCACCAACACATGTTACCAGAAGCAACACCCACTACTGCAACACTTAACACCAGCTGAGAGTCACTGAGTCACCACCAACACATGTTACCAGAAGCAACACCCACTACTGCAACACTTAACACCAGCTGAGAGTCACTGAGTCACCACCAACACATGTTACCAGAAGGAACACCCACTACTGCAACACTTAACACCAGCTGAGAGTCACTGAGTCTCCACCAACACATGTTACCAGAAGCAACACCCACTACTGCAACACTTAACACCAGCTGAGAGTCACTGAGTCACCACCAACACGTGTTACCAGAAGCAACACCCACTAACACCAGCTGAGTCACCACCAACACATGTTACCAGAAGCAACAACACCCACTAACACCAGCTGAGTCACCACCAACACATGTTACCAGAAGCAACACCCACTACTGCAACACTTAACACCAGCTGAGAGTCACTGAGTCACCACCAACACATGTTACCAGAAGCAACACCCACTACTGCAACACTTAACACCTGCTCAATATTAAACAAATTTAAAAACGTTTTAATTTCACTGTTTTGTAGTGAACACTGTCCCAGTTATGTAAAATGTGTTAAAACTTGGTTATTTCTAAATTAAACGTGACGTAGCCTAACCTAACCTAACCATATTTGATAACAAAAGCAAGTGGCAGAAGCATTGTTAGAAGACCTTGCCAACCTAACCAAACCAAACCAAACCTAACCTAACCTAACCTAACCTAACCTAACCTAATTATATTTGATGACAAAAGAAAGTGGCAGAAGCATTGTTAGAAGACCTTGCCATCCTAACCAAACAAACTTGATCTAACCTAACCTAACCTAACCTAACCTTTCAGAACCCCCGGCATATTAAACAGAAAGAACTTCCTATTATATGGTGTAATTTGACGTTTTTTGTGGACCTGAGAGCAGCCGCCTGATCTGTGTGGCTCATAAACCTACACTGGTGACTGGCGTTGAGTGGAGATGACTGGCTGTGTACCGCCGCATCACCACCGAGAAAGACAAGTGATGTGCGCCAGACAAAGTAGTTCTCGCCTAGTCACCTAATTATCTACTAAACGAAGCAATTACCCTAAAAATTATTATTATATCAGAACTCATTGATGAAAATATAATATTGTACAGTATAGTTAATATGACTTACAAACTTGAGACAGCAATAGTTGGAGGTAGTGAACGGCTGCCTCTCACCCCTCCACCTGGTGTAACACAACACACTATGTGAAATATTACTTATAGTACATTTTGTTTTTCCTTCTAGTTGTCTCTCTGTCTGTACGTAATTATGGTCAAATTATAATGATTTATGGTACTGTGTTACAACCTGGCTGTGTTGTTAGATGATAACAAAGAAATTCATAGAGGAAGAACAATTATATACAATTGTTGACATAATCCAGGACCGGCGTCAATATTCATTACCAAAACAAGATGAATCAATACTGGGTGTAGTAACCCGGCTAGGTTTGGTTAGGTTAGGTTTCTTTCTCTCAACATTGATTCAATTATACAGTAAAGCCTCTGTTAACAAGTAGCATCCTGTGTACTGTGGGCTGGTGTCTTGCCCACAGTGTGGATGTGGGTCACACTATAATAACCTGTTATAGTACATCCTTCTTTCCTCACACTGTTGAATGCTCTGCCTTCTTCTGTGTTTCCATACAATCTGTCTCACTTTAAACAAGATGCTTCTCTGGCGGTGTACATTAATATAACCTTTTTAGTTTATATTTTTTTAATTTATTTTTACTCTTCCCTCCCCTAGACCTTGTTGTGGGTCATGACCTGTGCCCGGGTGGACTATTACCCATAAAAAAATATATATATAGCCTGTGTTCCTGCTTATGAATGTCTTCACCTAACCTAACATAACCTAACTTAGCCTAACCATTCTTCATTAAAACTTAAATATTTACAATTTCCTTCAATCAACAACTCTTCACTGACTTACTGTGCAGTGAGAGTAGAATGGGTGAAGCTCTTATCCCTCACAACTCTTAAAGATATTCAGAAATATATTCATTATGCACAATACACTATTTGATATGTGTATATTACATAACTGTAAACGCCTTGGTTAAGGTCGTTCAGGTGACGGGCAAGTCGAAGGGAATGATTGAAACTCGCCTTTTGACTCATTCAATATTTATTGATGTGGTCAAAACCTACAGAGGAGATGTTCATAATATTACATGGTGATCCATCTGATACATAATGAGTTAGTCTCACACAATTTTATCTTAATTACTATTTATTAAACATAGTGACATAACACAAAGTTCATAATTCTAGTAATCTTAGTTATGCTTCATTCTGCATTGTCTTATTACTCCAGATAAGGCACAAACGAGTAGGTGTAATTAGTCAACAATATTTCAGTACCGAGGGGTATGTCACCACTTGGCTGTACTTACAAGTGCGGGTCAGTGCAGATCAGTATGGTGTTCCAAGAGACAACAGTACTGAGTAAATTGTCCCAGCACAAATTCTCGGACAGGATTATGAGTCGGTGTTCATCAGTGCCAGCAGAAGGCTGGTCTTCACAGCCTCACGAGAGAAGGCGATCTGTCTCATGGCAGGGCGGGCAGCACCACCACCCGCCGAAGACAGTCCACTCACCAGAGCCAGGACTTGTCTGTAAACACTTCTACATCTGGCGAGGTCACGGGTCGAAAGATTTAATGGCATCACATGCCAGCACTGTAGCTGAAGCCATTGGCAATAACAGTCATTATACAAATTTTTATACAATTTATTGCTTGTCACTGTTGAAGATGGAGGAGACAACCACCTCATTACAGCCTCATGGATCGTTGAAGTTGATGGTAGTTAAGATCTTTGTGTCGTCCAATTGAGGTGGGGGTAATTATATATGACTAACCCAAGAGCAAAATGGATTGATAACTATTATAAAAACGTCAGATTTTCATTGTTATATTATAGTGGACACTGTTTGTGGTAATGTTAGTAAATGGATGTTTTTTAAATAAACGCTACTTAACATTTGTGGTTATGAAGGACAGACCTAACCAAACAAACCTACCTAACCTAACTTCCCCGGTTTATTAAACAGAAAAAACTATACGGTGATATTTGAGACATTTTCTGGACGTGAGATGATACAGCAGCATCGGCACTATGGCGGGTTAGTCCTATATATTAACGAAGGTGGGATTTTGGGAAAGATTTTTTTATTTAATTGAAGTAAAAATTTGTTTGAGGAAGTATTTGGTTCTTTTTTTATTTAATTGGAGTAAAAGAAATTGGTTATAAGAATGTGGTACTTTTTATTTATGGTTAAATTACAGGTTGTAGTAAAAAAATTAGCTAGAGACTTTTGGAAACTTTAATGTAAAATTGCAGTTTATTTTTTGACAAATTTACATTTTTGTCACTACAGTATTTGGTTGAATCCTAACCTAACCAAATCATGTGTTCCATGGTGAGGTTTTAATTCTCTGGGAAAGGAAAAATCACGAGACGCTTCACAATATCGGCGTTTATAGATAATTAAACCCTTATGGCAGTGGGATATAACTTGTGAATTTACCAGGTGTTATCCATTAGTGACTAGTAAGTTGTATTAAGTAAGTTGTTGCAATTGACCAGAGTTAACTTGTGGTGAAGTCAAGTTTTGTCTTCTCATGGGAGTTAAAAATACAATACAGTACCACAATATTTACATTGCATGTATTGGCTTTTATAAAAAAAAATTGTCTTTATACATTTTATTCATCAATTTTACTTTTTACTTTTATCCTTTTCACCACTAATCGGCTCGTTAGCCGCTTGGGCGATCGGTCACGTCTCTGTTACGCACTGTTGGCAAGTACTGGGCATGCACTGGCTCCTGAATGTACCTGAACCTGCTCCAGTGGTGGTCAAGTCTTGTCTTGAAAGCGCTCACACTCGGTGCCGTCACAACACTTTCTGGCAGATTGTTCCAAGAGTTCACAACTCTTACACCGAAAGTTTGCCCTCACAGTTTTCTGGACTTGCGGTTTCTTCAATCTTGAGCTAGGCAAGCTCAGGCGCTCCAATCTCTCAGGGTAGCTGAGGTGCTGAAGGGCAGGCACCAGGCTGGTGGCCCTCCTTTGAACATTTTTTACCAACTGACAGTCCCTAGCATATCTCGGGGACCAGATGGGGAAGCACTTCACTCTTGAAGATCGTTACTGGGAACGGACCGTCTAGATATCTGAATGACCTTCTTATGAGACCCAATAATTTATTTGCCTGATTTACCTTCCTCTCGCAATGGCCCGAGAACTTCAGCTCATTGTCAACATAGACACTTAGGTCCTTCTCACATTCAGTCTCAACTAGTGCAGTTTCTTCATCCCATTGGGACATATGATATGCCTCCTTACCGTTGGTACGCCCCAGGTGCATCCTCTTACAATTCGTGACATTGAATCTCAGCAACCATTTCTTCGACCATTCCTGGAGCCTACCGAGGTCCTTCTGCAGCTCTTCACAGTCTGCTTGGTTCTTTGTTTCCCGAAATAACATGGCGTCATCGGCAAACATTTGTATGGAGGAGTGTACAACGTCAGGCATGTCATTTATGAAACAAGCAAACAACAGCGGGCCCAATACACTGCCCTGTGGTACCCCACTTGTGACAGGTACGGATGATGATTTCGTGCCATTAATCACCACACACTGCTTGCGGTCATGTAGAAAGTCTTCTATCCACGTTAGGACATTTGCCTGAATTCCGAACTCTTCCAGTTTGATTTTCAGCCTTTCGTGGGGTACACTGTCGAAAGCCTTGGCAAAATCTAGGTAAATATTGTCGATATTACCACCCCGTTCCAGAATATGGGTCCAAGTACCCAATACCTTGAGCAATTGTGTTAAACAGGAGTGCCCCGGCATAAAACCGTGTTGGCAATCCTTTAGAAGGTTGTTTCGTCTCTTAACATGTTGAAACAGAAAATTATCTGAGTTTCTACAAAAAGAGTGACAGGGTTATTTTGTTTACAGTTGACGGCTCCAATACGCTGTTACTGTAGTGTTAAGACAACTACCATATTGCAGCCTCGCTGATCATGGTTAATGAAGTTCCTCGTGTCATTGGTCGAGGTAAGATTTTCTAAAGTGTTTCTTTATTTTCTTTAAAAAGGTTTATGGAAATGCCTTAATTTAACCATAATATTGTATTAAAATGTTTGAAGATTTAATGAGTTCCTGTATAATATAATACTGTACAGTACTGTATACATATTATATAATATTACTGCCCAGAGTATTTAATTTATTAGTTGTTAAAATGTTATTCATTCCAGGACGGTGACGTGAAGATGTAAGATATGGGCCACAAGATGAAGGTTTGTTTTGGTTAACGGGTCTCATGCTGCACCACATTGGAAACTCTCTGCTGTAACATAAGGTACAGTACAGTGTATATCTTTGTGGTTTTAGTTTTTATGAAGGATCTGGGATCACTGTTTAAAAATTCAAGTAATTATGTTAATGACCTTTGAAATAATTAGATATTTTATGTAGATTACGCTGTGCCCGTAAGTTTTAAAAGGCCTTTATGGATGGTCTTAAATATGTTGACCATCTTTACTGTATGAAGTTAGTTTCACGGTGTCAAAATATTTGTCAAATATGGTTGACCTAATACCTTTGTCTTCAGCACTTGGGGTAAAAAAATAGTTTAAATATCCTACAAAGGTACAGGGTACTACTTTACCTGATTTTAAGTCTAGTTTCACAAATTAGTTATTGTGTTAATGACTTTTTGAAACAATTAGATATCTAAAGTAGATTACTTAGGCTTTGCCCGTATTTTATTAAAAGGCCTTCATATATGTTTTATAAATAATATACTGTAGACTATTGGGGTGTCGACGGCATGGAAAAGCCAGGAAACTTTACAAACAAATGGGGTATTTTATTTGGGTTAAGTTATACTTAGATATAGTTTTATGGCATCAATCTTGGCATTAATTAATGCTGTACTGTATAATAGGAAAATAATTACTGTACTTTTAGGAACATTCCACAACAATAATGATGATAGTTCAAGTTAGTGATCAAATATTACAGGTTATACCTACTGCCGTGAGTATTGTCCAGTGAATTGTTCTTATAATGGACTTGTTCCACGTTAATGAAGGTTCATATAGGTGGATAGTGGAGTGTTGACCCACGTTAGGTTAAGGTTGTCACCAGGGAGGGTCGCTAAAATATCTTCAGTGGTCCCTCCATTAACCGACACAATTGGTTCCACGGAGTCGTTCGTTAACTGAATCTACATACTGTAGTGTTATATATTAATAGAATATTAATAAATAAACTTAAAATAGTTAAACACAAAATGTTATTGTTTAAATTCATTTTAGTAAAATTGTAAATGCTGTCAAGCTATTCGGTTCAGCAGCCACTGACTTAAGTTTAGTTTAATATTAATATATATCTATTAGCGGGAATTTAATCAATAATAAAACATTATAATGAAAGTATGATTTATTTATATTATGTAATATTTATTAATAAAATACTTTTATTATAGTACTGTATTAATACAGTAACTTGTAGTTACTGAAAGATAAGAGAGAGAATCGGACAAGGTGTAGCAGGTCAACATCAACCAAGGTGGCTGTCTTGTTTATTGTTGTTAATTTTGTGAGTAAATGTTAACTTGTGGGCCTTCCTCCCTCCCTCGTGGTAAAGGTAATAAATGTTTATGTTATGTCGTTGATATAAACATACATTAGAATGTTTGAGTTAAAGGTTGGTTATCCGAGATGGTCCGAGTTGGTATTTGATGGGCCGAGTTGGAGGCACAGCAGTCACACTATAATAACCCGTTATAGTACATCCTTCTTTACTCACACAGCCAAACTGTGTCTGTGTGGATGTGGGTCACACTATAATAACCCGTTATAGTACATCCTTCTTTACTCACACAGCCAAACTGTGTCTGTGTGGATGTGGGTCACACTATA